>NW_027513479.1:0-186525 GCF_048772815.1 Callospermophilus lateralis
GAATAGACCATACTGTGAATAAATATTATAACTGGTTCCACTTTAAATAATGGATTGAATTGATATCTGAAAATATATAGGAAATCATATATTGACATACAATCATTCACTCCAACCAGTTATATATCTAATGGTAATCTTAGGGTTATTGTTTATCATGAAGTGTGTGTGAGTTTTGTTTCAAAAGTGATTATGGAAATCGAAAATAATATGTTTGGAAAAAAGTCTCATAAAAAGACCAATCAAGAAATATGGAGGAATTCATGTGTTCTGAAGCAGGAAGTGATTGAAAGTGAAACAAGTGCCTATAAATTTTCTAAATTGTGAATGAAATATATATCCTGTTATGTGCATAAACTGATGAAATAGTAATGTACCAGTGTTGAATAAAAGTGAACGTCAAAATACACATCATGTCCAATAGGAATCTACTTGCATTGATGTTAAACTGGGTCAGTTACTGTAGAAATATTAGAATTGCATGCATTATTCACCAAAGAGAGTTTTTTTTTTATTTTTATTTATGGTTGTTCAAAACATTACATAGTTCTTGATATATCATATTTTACACTTTGATTCAAGTGGGTTATGAACTCCCATTTTTACCCTGTATACAGATTGCAGAATCACATCAGTTACACATCCATTGATTCACATATTGCCATACTAGTGTCTGTTGTATTCTGCTGCCTTTCGTATCCTCTACTATTCCCCCTGGCCTCCCCGCCCCTCCCCACTTCTCTCTCTACTCCCTCTACTGTAATAAATTTCTCCCCCTTGTATTATTTTTCCCTTTCCCCTCAATTCCTCTTGTATGTAATTTTGTATAACCCAGAGGGTCTCCTTCCAATTCCATGCAATTTCCCTTCTCCCTCCCTTCCTCCTCTCATCCCTGTTTAATGTTAATCATCTTGTCATGCTCTTCATCCCTATCTGTTCTTAGTTACTCTCCTTATATCAAAGATGACATTTGGCATTTGTTTTATAGGAATTGTGTAGCTTCACTTAGCATAATCTAGTCTAATGCAATCCATTTCCCTGCAAATTCTATGATTTTTTATTTTTCAATGCAAAGTAATAATCCATTGTGTATAAATGCCACATTTCTTTTATCCATTTTTCTATTGAAGGGCATCTAAGTTGGTTCCACAGTCTTGCTGTTGTGAATTGTGCTGCTATGAACATCGATGTAGCAGTGTCCCTGTAGCATGCTCTTTTTAGGTCTTTAGTGAATAGACCAAGAAGGGCAATAGCTGGGTCAAATGGTGGTTCCATTCCAAGCTTTCCAAGAAATCTCCATACTGCTTTCCAAATTGGCTGCACCAATTTGCAGTCCCACCAGCAATGTACAAGTGTACCTCTTTTCCCACATCCTTGCCAGCACTTCTTGTTGTTTGACTTCATAATGGCTGCTAATCTTACTGGAGTGAGATGGTATCTTAGGGTGGTTTTGATTTGCATTTCTCTGACTGCTGGAGATGGTGAGCATTTTTTCATGTACTTGTTGATTGATTGTATGTCCTCATCTGAGAAGTGTCTGTTGAGGTCCTTGGCCCATTTGTTGATTGGGTTATTTGTTATCTTATTGTCTAATTTTTTGAGTTCTTTGTATACTCTGGATATTAGGACTCTATCTGAAGTGTGAGTAGTAAAGATTTATTTCCAGTATGTAGGCTCCCTATTTACCTCTTATTGTTTCTTTTGCTGAGAAAAAACTTTTTTAGTTGAGTAAGTCCCATTTGTTGATTCTAGTTATTAACTCTTGTACTATAGGTGTCCTATTGAGGAATTTGGAGCCCAACCCCACAGTATGTACATCGTAACCAAATTTTTCTTCTATCAGACAGTGTGTCTCTGATTTGATATCAAGGTCCTTGATTCATTTTGAGTTAACTTTTGTGCATGGTGAGAAAAAGGGATTCAGTTTCATTTTGTTATATATGGATTTTCAGTTTTACCAACACCATTTGTTGAAGATGCTATCCTTCCTCCATTGCATGCTTTTAGCTCCTTTATCAAATATAAGATAGTTGTAGTTTTGTTGATTGGTTTCTGTGTCCTCTATTCTGTACCATTGGTCCACCTGCCTGTTTTGGTACCAGTACCATGCTATTTTTGTTACTATTGCTCTGTAGTATAGTTTGAAGTCTGGTATTGCTATACCGCCTGATTCACACTTCCTGCTTAGCATTGTTTTGCAATTCTGGGTCTTTTATTTTTTCATATGAATTTCATGATTGCTTTCTCTATTTCTACAAGAAATGCCTTTGGGATTTTGATTGGCATTGGATTAAACCTATAGAGAACTTTTGGTAATATCGCCATTTTGATGATGTTAGTTCTGCTTATCCATGAACAGGGTATATTTTTACATCTTCTAAGATCTTCTATTTCTCTCTTTAGGGTTCTGTAGTTTCATTGTATAAGACTTTCACCTCTTTTGTTAGGTTGATTCCCATTTTTTTTTTTTAGGATATTGTGAATGGAGTGGTTGTCCTCATTTCCATTTCAGAGGATTTGTCACTGATATACAGGAATGCCTTTGATTTATGCGTGTTGATTTTATATCCTGCCACTTTGCTGAATTCATTTATTAGCTCTATTAGTTTCTTTGTAGAACCTTTTGGGTCTGCTAGGTATAGAATCATGTCATCTGCAATAGTGATAATTTAAGTTATTCTTTTCCTATTTATATGCCTTTAATTTCTTTCATCTGTCTAATTGCTCTGGCCAGTCTTTTGATAACTATATTGAACAAAAGTGGTGAGAGCAGGCATCCCTGTCTTGTTCCAGATTTTAGAGGGAATGTCTTCAATTTTTCTCCATTCAGAATGACGCTAGCCTGCGGTTTATCATAGATCGTTTTTACAATATTGAGGAATGTTCCTGTTATTCCTAGTTTTTCGAGAGTTTTGAACATAAAGGGATGCTGTACTTTGTCGAATGCTTTTTCTGCATCTATCTAGATGATAATATGGTTTTTATTTTTAAGTCTATTGATGTGGTGAATAACACTTATTGATTTTCGTATATTGAACCCTCCTTGCATCCCAGGGATGAACCCTACTTGATCATGGTGCACATTTTTTTGATATGTTTTTTTATCTGATTTGCCAGAATTTAATTTAAGATTTTTGCATTTAGGTTCATTAGAGATATCGGTCTTTAGTCTTCTTTCTTTGAAGTGTCTATCTGGTGTAGGAATCAGGGTGATATTGGCCTCGTAGAATGAATTTGGAAGATCTCCCTCTTTTTCAATTTTCTGAAATAGCCTGAGTAATTTGTCTGCAACACAAAGGTGAATGGCATCCTGAAATTACCTGTTCTATAGCTGAATGAGCTTCGATCAGTCAAAAACAGCGATGGTGACATCAGCTCTCCAAGATAGTGGCCGCTGGCTTCCTCTGTGGTCTGACCGGTGTGGAGAACCGAATTGGACCGCATCCTTACCCATCTCAAACAAAGAATTCAGCACTTAGCACAGTGATTGCATACCTGGCAGGAGCCCACAGAATCCACACCGCTGTATATTTGCATTGCTATCTCTTCGTTTCCCAGTGCGCGTCACAGACTCTAGCCACAGACCGATTTCCTGAATAAGCAGCATGACGCTCCATGCGGACAAATCACTCGTGTTTGAGCTCGCGTAGCTGATCCTCATGAGATGGAAATATGTCCACTAGGTTTTGGAGCACCCCAATTTTGCTGGAAATTTCTAACAAGATATATTTTAGCCGTTATAACTCGTCATTCTCCCGCACAGTGACGCGGTACATGGGGGTGATGCACTCCCTTCACCACCATCATATGATCCCCCGAAGTTAGTTTTCAGTACTAAGAAACAAATATGTATTTCAGGTGGATGAATATTTCTGAGAATATTCTTGTGAAAACATGATTATAAATGCACATACATGAATATGAATGAATTTAGGGAGTGTATAATAAGAAAAATATACTTCATATTTTGAAAAATCTGGAGAGTGAATATATATATATATATATATATATATATATATATATATATATATATATACACTCACAGACATTAAAAAGTAGCATTATGTATGCCAATCGAAATTCACATGAAATAATATATCATCCACAGATCCAAAAATATTCATTTTAATGAACATGGATTTATGTTGTTCAACTAAGAAGCTCACTCATATGTTGTATTTTCAGTTCCAACAGCGTTTAGTAGGAGTGATCTCTTCTCACAATTTGCAGCTGCCAAGCCAGCCACCTCACAAAATGTACGAGTGATACCAGGTAGAATTCTAAATGTGCATATGAAAATACATGTGATGAATAGGCTACAGAGAAAGGGAGACAGTTATTCACATATTTGTTAACTTTTAAAACACATGGAGAACTATTTCAATTAAAATTCGCTAGATTTATAACACCTACCATTTATCATACGAAAGGCAAGTCCAACTATACACCATGCCTCCTGTGAACCTCTTGTATTTCTATTCTGTTTGGGTTATTTTTCTCCACCATATTAGAATTAGAAGTCAAAGTCTAGTAGGGTATGTGTTAGTGTCAGGGATTCAGTATTTTGAATGGAAAATTGGAAAATGTATCCAATGTGTATGCAAATATGTGCTACACAAAAAATTCCCACTCTCATTCAGCACAATGCCTTGACATTACCTTCGCCCCACATAAGACACAATTAGAGGAGAAGAGTTAGAAAATCTGTGAATACATATGTGGAATGAAAAATGCTCAGGAGTTCACAAATTTGCAGGTGGTAGAGGAGTTTCCAAAAGTAAGGGACAGGGTAAAAACTCCACAAACATGAAGTTCTGCCAGCCTAACATCTGGAGAAACTGCCTCTGAGGTTGGGCAATGAAATATATGCTGTTGTCAGGAGCATTAGTTTCATTTGTTGTGAGACCATCATAGCTGAGTCTTCATCTATGTGATCTGGATGACATGGATTCTTATTTTCCAATGAACATGAGGCAGCAGTGCTGAATTTTCTATTTGTAGGTAACCTGTGGCCACTGGGGTCTAAATGTCTCCCCTTGTGGACTGTAATTCCATTTGGTCATCCTCCACTATTCGTGGTATTTCTTGCTGCTGAACTGGGAGTTTGGTATTTGCTTCATGAAATACAAGGAGTTCAACTGGGACACAGTGCTGAAGTGAGTTCTGTCAAGTGTGGTGGGTCAGGTTCGTCAGGAGAATGCACCAACCAGGCTTCTATCCCACATAGCTTGCCCCATTTTCCATAGCAACCTGATTCTGAACATTGCCCTAAAACCTCTCCATATAACAATATGCTTTTACATATAAGGGTCTACTGGCTGCAAAATGTCAGTCACAATCCATTTGGAAGCCAATGGCAGATTCACATGCCCCCACCACAGATGTTTTATTACACACCTGCCATCCACTACTCTAGTACAACTACTCAGCAGGATCCAACTTACTGGCATCTCTGTTAAACACCATTTTCATAAAACCCAGTCAATCAAGGCACTGCCTTGTATAATCATGATCAGCAACAGGACATTCAAATGTTCTCCAGAGCTACCCGGTGATGGGAATTTCAAAAATTTCATGGTATTGATCTAGCCAATTTTCAAGGATGAAGTTGGAGGCAATGTGGATTTCAATTCACTCAGAAACCATTAAATGGTGAGGAAGCTCATTTCAATGAAAACTCTGGAGAATTCTTACAGGCAAGGCTTCCAAAAGTGCCCAAAAGTCAGATTAAGCCAGGCCCATTGAGGTCTACAATGTATGTTCCATGTGTGTTTTGACTCTCAAATATGGCTGCCAAGTCTTTAAGAATAATATCATGTGATATCCTGGCTGAGATTCCCTGAGCTCTGTGGAAAGTCACCTTGGGCCTAGATGTCACTTTCCAAGGACAACTCTCATGCATGGCCATCTAAAATTCCAACACAATTCCTGGCAATAATTCTCTGAGATCAGTAAAAGAACTCAGTCTCTAAGGGGAATCACACCAGAGTGCAAGCCTAGGTGGACCCAGTGATCTCTTCCAACCGCCAGACATATGTCCACAATTAAAACCAAACACTCTCACATGGCCCTCATCTTCTTCCATATAGACACTCATCATATCCTCTGGCTGGAGGTTTCCATAAGGGACGCAGCCCACGACAGTGTCTAAAATAAGCTCCCTGCCCCTCAATTGCCTAAAGTCAGGGTGGCCTGGACTCTCTTCCTGTGAACCAGTAGTGATCAAATAGGCCTGCCTTTAATATTGCTTGGCTTCTCCAACTTGAGGCCTTCTAGCTTTGGGGTTTAGATTCTTTAAGTGAATTGGAGTCATAAAAATCAAGCACCTATGGCCTAGCCTCTGCAGGGCTTTGAAGAACTCATTTGACCCAAAGGATCCCTATTCTCACTTGATGAATATCAGGAACCTATCAGAGAAAGGCAAGAGAGTTCATCAAATATATCTGATCTTTTTGCCATTTTGGTTTTGGATGCACGCATAGGATCTATCTTTAGATCCATCAGGTGCTGAGAATCTAAGCCACAGCCTCACACAGGGCCAACAGGCTGATTCAGACATATCCCAATCCTAAGCAATTAAGCAAAGAGCCACAGGTGATGCCCTTTCATTTCCATTTGAAAACTCTTTTCTTCAGGCTTCACAAAGTGGTGGCTTGAGGCAAAAAACTTCCTGACATTCAACAGAACAATAGGTAAGCAGAAGGACCAAAGCAGGGTTTCTCCACTGAGACTTTCCTGGTCAACAGATATCTGAGATTTCTGAGATGCTAGCCATTTCCTTCAGCTTCCAGTTCATAACAATGTCACAGATCTTGGAGGCGGTACAAATCTTGGACACAAAACCATGATACTATTCTGGAGAGTCGCCAGAATTGAGAGAGAAAACAGGAAATTAGGAAGCTTGTAGGTGTTGCCCATCCATAAGGCAAGCCAGAGTCCACTCATGAATTGGGCAGGATGAATTCTGGGAAGCTTTCTACTAGACAGAACACATCCATTGATGCATTGTCTTTTCTAATGTCTACAACAATGGACTCAGTGGGATACACACACACATAGGAACACTCGCCTTGTCAAAGGACTTAATACAAATATTCCACTCCATACCAAACAAACCGCCTTTCCTACCTATCCTCAGAACATGAGACAAAACCACAAACTCACACCCACACCCACAAAGGCACCTCCTTCCCCCTAGTAGGTCTGTGACTCCCCGGAGTATCCTCTGACTAGTGAGCCATACTATGTTCCTCCAAAATGACATCTCCTGTCTCAGATCATGTCTGCTTGGCCAACTCTGTGAAGTTCTCAAGAGCCAGCGGTGAGGCACTACCTGCCTTCTCAGGAAAAGCCCCTCTTCAGAGGTTTCCTGGCATTTGGCCTTCCTCACATCTGTAGGTACCAAGAAAGACTGACTCTGTCCTTGGAAAATCCAAACATGTCAGACCACTGGGACTAGGACAGAGACTGTCTCTGGCTGCCTGGATTCCTGGATTTCAAGTTCAGAGAGTTCCATCACCAAGGAAGTGAGGTGAGATCACTTCCTTCAGGATCTGAATTATGTCACTGCCTTGGCAACCACTTTGTCCTAACAGTTGCTTCCAAAATACTATGAGGTGGAGGCTGCCCTGATTTTCATGGGACACTTTCTCTAGTTAGAATGTTATATCAACCGTAAGCACCCGGGAACAGCTTCCACACAGGACTGGTTTGGTCCATGTTCTATACATTAAGAAGAGAGAGATTGATTCAGACACAACCCTTCATCCTGACCAGGATGATTGCCATGGAAGATGACTTTTGCTTTCTGAGGTAATTCATAGCTGCCTTCATCTTCACCAGGGATCACTTCTGCATGAACATTTGAGTTTCTCAGCAGGTGAACATCCCCTAGATTCCTGTAATTTAATACACACACTGTTCCTGCTCTCCTGCAAAGTTAGTGTATGGTTAGGGTTAATAATATGTTCGATTTGGGTTAGGAATCATTCTGCAGGATGAATAATGAGATTGGGAACCTGCGATATTTATAAGAATATATAGGTGAAATATATGTATGAAAACGGGAATCTAAGAAGGATTTGAAGCCCAGAAGGGCATTGAGCCCTTGATTTGGATACTTAGTGTTGAATTATGTTCTGTACAATTGTCTCAGTTAAATCGAAATACAGTGGCATAGGACCTTGTACCTTGGATGATTGAATGCAGAAGAGAACATCCAGTCAAAAAGGAATAGTCAGTAGGATTAGGAAGATAGTCAGTAGGTTTAGGAAGAAGAGTGAGTATATGATTTGGAATAAAAAGCTTCTTTAGCAATAGGGTTTCATTGGGAGAGTGAATGTAAATGTCAGCACATGTGAAGAGTTAGTCACAATGATGAACTGGGGAAAATGTGTAGGAAAGCAGGTGTCAATAGAGACATTACGAAATCAGGCAAAGTATAAAGTGAGTGATAGGATTAGACATTTTCAACAAAGTTGAGTTTGAATACATAATCATAGGAAAAAACAAATATGTCGTCACGAATGGGAATGACATTTGAGAGCATTAGGCAACCTGGACATGGATGTTATTAGTTATCCACGTTCACTTTCCTTTTAGGCTTTTGTACAATCATAAGTGTTACATTTTTATGTTTTTTTTTTGTTCAGAATATTACTGTGATAAAATGTATATGTAGATCAGGTGACATGAGTATTTCTTTCACCATTTTTGGGGGCAATATTTTGAAGACGTATACATTAGTATTAGGGGTACAAAGAGGTGTACCCTGTGTCTATTAATATAGAGATAATGCATGAATAGACCATACTATGAATAAATAACGAAACTGATTCCACTTTAAATAATGGATTGAATTGATATGTGAAAATATATAAGAAATCTTATATTGATATACAATCATTCATTCCAACCAGTTATATATCTAATGGTAATATTAGGATTATGGTTTATGAAGAATGGTGTTTGAGTTTTGCTTTATACGTGATGATGTTAAACAAAAATAATGTGTTTGGAAAGAAGTCTCATGAAAAGACCAGTCAAGAAACATGGAGGGATACATGTGTTCTGAATCAGGAAGTGATTGATCGTGAAACAAATGCCTATAAATTTTCTAATTTGTGACAGAAATATATATCCCATGATTTGCATAAACTGAAGACATAGTAACGTACAAGTGTTGAATAAAAATGAAAGTCAAAATACACATCATGTCCCCTAGAAATCAACTTGCATTGATTTTAAACTGGCTAAGTAACTGTAGAAATATTAGGGTTTGTATGCACCATTCACTGAATTTAGTTTTCAGTACTAGGAAACAATATGTATTTCAGGTGGATGATTATTTCTGAAAATAATCTTGTGGAAAGTTGATTATAAATCCACAGATATGAATATGAATGAATTTAGGGAGTGCATAATAAGACACATATATTTCATATTTTGAAAAATCTAAAGAGTATATATATATATATATATATATATATATATATATATATATATATATATATACATATACATATATATATACACACACACGCAAAAGCACAGATATTAAAAAGTAGCAATACAGGAGATCCATTATGAAGGCAGGCATGGAGAAATCAAGTCTCTGATCTCTTCAGCTGCGCGGGCATAGGGAGTCGTAAACTGTCTAAATGCTGTTTGCTCAGAATCACTAGGCAATATTGACCTGTTGTGAATCTGGGGTGAACAGTCTGGGCCCCTCAGAACACACACAAAGCCCGGATTGGCTGCATTCAAGCTTAGATTCGTCTGGTTTTTGTGACTCAGCACTAACATTCCTGCTGAAATAACTGGTCGGGCTTTCTGAATTGAGAGTTAAAAGCCAACTGAGCCTTCATAGGCAGTGGCCACAGGATTGAAATGGGGCTTGGGAGAGATAGTCAGGACCCACCTGTTGCATTGGTCACCCAGCAAAGGGAACGAACGGTCACCATTTGAATGGGATACCACCATGGCAGAGAACTGACGTCACAGGCGGAGGAGATAACTTCATTGAAACCAGCGCGACAAGTGTGTAATCCCATTGCCATATCTCTCAACAACGCAGGGAAACCTCAAGGGCCCTTCCCACCTCTGCCGTAATGGCCCCTCCCAGCTCTCCAAGGAGCGCGATACCCAGACCTAGGGAATCAAGATTGGCTCGGGACTCGCGGCGTGGAATTCCCTGCTACCGCTCCCACCAGTGCTGACAATTGAGGTCTCTTACACCACCTACCGGGGCCATGGCTCCTGAAGGACAAGCAAATTCGCTGGAGGTTCTCAGCCCCAAGCTCTACGAACTTATTGTCTGAGGAAGGCAAACAAGGAGAGTGTGCCCAGGCGTTCATGGAAACAGGGCTACCAGGAGCAGAGGCCTGGTTTGTAACCAGTATTGTGGTGAGCATCACAGGTGAGTGGGGCCTGGCTTGAGGAAGCACAAGAGAAAGCCCTAGGCACTCAGAATTGGAGACCCGCCCAGTCTGGGAGGAAGAGCTGCTGCACAGTGATTGGTTCTCACTTTTTGAGAGGAGAAGCTTGGCCCAGTGCGCACAGCTCCACCTACTGGAAGAGAAGTTATTTGAACTCTAGGACTGCATGTATTATTATTATTTTTTTATTTGTTTTTTTTTTCTTTCATTTTCATTTTTGTTATTGTTGTTCTTTAACTTTTTTAAATGTTTTTTATTTTTTAATTTTTTTTATTTTATTATTATTATTATTATTTTAAATTTTAATTTTCAATTTTTTAATCATCATCATTACTTAAAACTTTCTTTCTTTATTTTCTATTTTTTCTTTTGTCTTTTCATTTCTTTTCATTTTTCTTATTCCCCCTTCCTTGAATTCTACCTGCCTACTCTCATTCTCTTTAGTGACTTCTCCCTTCCCTTCTAATATCTTTCCTCCCAAGCATCAAATGAATTTATAAGAGTAAGCAGTAACTCAGTAGTCAAACAGAAGAAGAAGTAACATGAGCAGCATATAAAAACAAAGAAGAAAAGGATTACGAACAATGAAGGACAGCCTAAATATTCAAGAGCACCTAGAGTCATCAGAAAAATGGTCATATAAAGAACTCAAGTAATACCTTAGACAGATGGAATGGAACCTTAAAGAGGATACGAGACAGCAAAAACAAACAGTGATAAAACGCATTGAAAATGAATTACATAAACAGATAAAATGAGAAATTAAGCATCTTTATCAGGAGATAGAGATTATTAGAAAAATCAAACAATAATTCTAGAAATCAAGGAAATGATAAACCAAATTAAAAACTCAATTGAGAGTATCACTAACAGAGTAGAGCAAGTAGAAGACAGAATGTCAGATAATGAAGACAAAATATATCATCTTGAAAAAAGTCTAGCCAACAAAGAAATGCTGTAAAAAATTATGAGAAAACATTCAAGAGATATGGGATAACATAAAAAAAACAAACTAATGAGTCATATGGATAGAGGAAGGTACAGAGATTAAAACCAAGGGAATGAGAAACCTGGTGAATGAAATAATTACAGAAAACTTTCCAGAAATAAAAATGGAAACGGATAAACAAATTGTAGATGCTTACAGGACACCGAGCACACAAAATCACAGTAGACCAATGCCAAGACACATTGTTATAAAGATATCCAATATACAGAACAAAGAGAAAATATTAAAAGCTACCAGAGAAAGGAGGCAGATTACAATCATTACAATCAGGGGTAAACCAAAAAGTTTAACAATGGATTTTTCATCATAGACGCTGGAAGTGAGAAGATCCTGGAACAACGTACTTCAAACACTGAAAGACAATGGATGCCAACCAAGAATTATGTATCCAGCAAAATTAAGCTTAAGATAAGACAATGAGATAAAAATATTTCATGATAAACAAAAGCTAAAAGAATTTCAGCTAGATAACCAGCATTGCAAAGCATCTTGAGCAAAACACTACACGAGGAAGAAATGAAAATCAACAACGAAAACCATCAGTGAGAAGTGCCTCAGTAATGACAGAGGGAAGGGGAAAAGCAAATCATGGAGAATCAAACTAATTAAAAAATATATATATAAAAACATGGGTGGCAGTACAAACCATATATCAATAGTAACTCTAAATGATAATGGCTTAAACTCTCGAATAAAGTGACATTGGCTTGTAACTTGAAATAAAAAAAAAAAAAAAATCCAACAATATGTTGCCTCCAAGGGACACATCTGAATGGAAAAGACATACACAGGCTGAAGGTGAAAGATTGGGAAAATTTATACCATGCACACGGTCCTCGAAAGCAAGCAGGGGTGGCCATCCTCCTATCGAATAAAATCGACCTCAAGACTAATTTAATCAAAGGGATAAGGAAGGACTTTATATATTGTTAAAAGAAACCATTCACCGACAAGACATAACAATTATCAATATTCACGCAGCAAATAATGGTGCTGCGACGTTCATAAAACAATTTATCCTCAAGTTCAAGAATCAAATAGACCACAATACAATAATTATGGGTGACTTCAACTCACCTCTCTCACCATTGGACAGATCCTCCAAACAAAAGTTGAATAAAGAAACTATAGAACTCAATATCACAATCAATACCCTATACTTAACTGACATATATAGAATATATCAACCATCATCAAGTGGATATACTTTTTTCTCACCAGCACATGGATCCTTCTCAAAAATAGACCATATGTTATGCCATAGGGCAACCCTCAGTAAATATAAAGGGGTGGAGATAATACCATGAATTTTTTGTGATCATAATGGAATGAACCTGGAAACCAATGATAAAGAAGGAAGAAAAAATCATACATCACATGCAAAATGAAGAATATGTTACTGAATGATCAATGGGTTACAGAAGACATAAAGGAGGAAATCAAAAAATTCTTAGAGATAAATGAAAATACAGACACAACATATCAGATTCTATAGGACACAATGAAAAGAAGTTTTAAGAGGTAAATTCATCGCCTGGAGGTCATTCCTCAAAATAGAAAAACAAACAAACAAACAAATGAGCTCACACTTCATCTCAAAGCCCTAGAAGAAGAAGAGCAAAACAACAGAAAATGTAGCAGAAGGAAAGAAATAATTAAAATCATACCGAAATTGAAACAAAAGAAACTATTGAAAAAATTAACAAAACTAAAAGGTGCTTCTTCAAAAAGATAAATAAGATCGACAGACTCTTAGCCATGCTAACGAAGAGAAGAAGAGAGAGAACTCAAATTACTAACATACGGGATGAAAAAGGCAATATCACAACAGATGCTACATAAATACAGAAGAAAATTAGAAATTATTTTGAAAAACTGTATTCCAATAAAATAGAAAATAGTGAAGACATCGATAAATTTCTTAAGTCATATGATTTGACCAGACTGAGTCAGGAGGAAACACACAATTTAAACTGACCAATATCAATGGATGAAGTAGAAGAAGCAATCAAAAGACTACCAACCAAGAAAAGCCCAGGAACGGATGGGTATACAGCAGAGTTTTACAAAACCTTTAAAGAAGAATTAATACCAATACTTTTCAAGTTATTCAGGAAATAGAAAAACTGGAAGCTCTGCCAAATTCATTCTATGAGGCCAACATCACCCAGATTCTGAAACCAGACATAGACACCTCAAAGAAAGAAAACTACAGACCAATATCTCTGATGAACCTAGATGCAAAAATCCTCATTAAAATTCTGGCGAATTGAATACAAAGGCACATCAAAAAAATTGTGCACCATGATCAACTTGAATTCATCCCTGGGATGCAAGGAGGCTTCAATATATGGAAATCAATAAATGTTATTCACAACATCAATAGACTTAAAGATAAGAACCATATGATCATCTTGATAGATGCAGAAAAACCATTCAACAAAGTAGAGCATTCCTTTATGTTCAAAACATTTTAAAAACTAGGGATAACAGGAACTTACCTCGACATTGTAAAAGATAACTATGTTAAGCCTCAGGCTAGCATCATTCTGAATGGAGAAAAATTGAAGGCATTCACTTTAAAATCTGGAACAAGGCAGAGATATCCTCTATCACCACTTCTATTCAATATAGTTCTCGAAAAACTGGCCAGAGCAATTAGAGAGATGAAAGACATTAAAAGCATAAAAATAGGAAAAGAAGAACTTAAATTATCACTATTTGTAGATGACATGATTCTATACATAGAAGACCCAAAAGGGTCTACAGAAAAAACTACTAGAACTAATAAATGAATGCAGCAATGTGGCAGGATATAAAATCAACATGCATAAATCAAAGGCATTTCTGTATATCAGCGACAAAACTTCTGAAACAAAAATGAGTCAAAACACTGCATTCCCAATTTCCTCAAAATAATTAAATACTTGGGAATCAACCTAACAAAAGAGGTGAAAGATTTATATAATGCAAACTACAGAATCCTAAAAAGAGAAATAGAATAAGATCTTAGAAGATGGAAAAATATACCCTGTTCATGGATAGGCAGAACTAACATCATCAAAATTGCTATATTACCAAAAGTTCTCTATAGGTTTAATACAATGCCAATCAAAATCCCAAAGGATTTTTTTTGTAGAAATAGATAAAGCAATCATGAAATTCAAATGGAAAAATAAAAGACCCAGAATAGCAAAAGCAATTCTAAGCAGGAAGTGTGAATCAGGCAGTATAGTGATACCAGATTTCAAACTATATTACAGAGCATTCATAACAAAAACAGCATGGTACTGGTACCAAAACAGGCGGGTGGATCAATGGTACAGAATGGAGGACACAGAGACTAATCAAAAAATCTACAACTGTCTTATATTTGATAAAGGAGCTAATGGCCTGCAATGGAGGAAGGATAGCATCTTCATCAAATAGAGTTGGGTAAACTGGAAATCCATATGCAACAAAATGAAACTGAATCCCCTCCTCTCGCCATGCACAAAAGTTAACTCAATGTGGATCAAGGAGCTAGATTCAAATCAGAGTCTCTGCGTCTGATAGAATAAAAAGTTGGCTCCTATCTACATATTGTGTGGTCAGGCTCCAAATTCCTTAATAGGACACCCATAGAATAAGAGTTAATAATAAGAATCAACAAATGGGACTTACTTAAACTGATTTTTTTTTCTTAAAGAGAGAAACAATAAGAGAGGTAAATATGGAGCCTACATCATGGGAACAAATTTTTAGTCCTCACCCTTCACATGGAGCCCTAATATCCAGAGTATACAAAGTATACAAAGAACTCAGAAAATTAGACAATAAGATAACCAATAACCCAATGGGCCAAGGACCTGAACAGAAACTTCTCAGAGGAGGACATAGAATCAATTAACAAGTACATGAAAAAATGCTCTCCATTTCTAGCAGTAAGAGAAATGCAAATAAAAACCACCCTAAAATACCATCTCAATCCAGTGAGATTGGCAGCCATAATGAAGTCAAACAACAACAAGTGCTGGCGAGGATGTGGGGAAAAGGGTACTCTTGTACATTGCTGGTGGGACTGAAAACTGGTGCGGCCAATTTGGAAAGCAGTATGGAGATTCCTGGGAAATCTGGGAATGGAAGCACCATTTGATCCAGCTATTGCCCTTCTCGGACTATTCCCTGAAGACCTTAAAAGAGCGTACTACATGGATACTGCCACATCGATTTTCATAGCAGCACAATTCACAATTGCTACACTGTGGAACCAACCCAGATGCCCTTCAATAGATGAATGGATAAAAAAATGTGACTTTTATATACTATGGAGAATTACGCAGCACTAAAAAATGACCAAATCTTGGAATTTGCAGGGAAATGCATGGCACTGAGCAGATTATGGTTAGTGAAGCTAGCCAATCCCTAAAAAACAAATGCCAAATGTCTTGTTTGATATAATGAGAGCACCTAAGAACAGAGCAGGGAGGAAGAGCATGAAGAAAAGATTAACATTAAGCAGAAACATGAGGTGGGATGGAAAGGGAGAGAAGAGGGAAATTGCATGGTAATGGAGAGAGACACTTATTGTTACACAAAATTACATATAAGAGGTTGTGGGAAAATAAACAAGGAGAGAAATGATTTAGAGTAGGTATGGTAGAGAGAGAAGATGGGATGATAGGGGAGTGGGGATAGTAGAGTATAGGAAAGGTAGCAGAATACAACAGTAACTAATAGGGCATTATGTAAAAATATGGATGTGTAACTAATGTGATTCTGCAATCTGTATTTGGAGTAAAAATGGGAGTTCATAACCCACTTGAATCTAATGTATGAAATATGATATGTCAAGAGCTTTGTAATGTTTTGAGCAACCAATAAAAGAAAAAAAAAGTAGCAATATATATGCCAATAGAAATTCATCATGAAATGTATATAATCCACAGATCAAAAAATATTCATTTTACTGAACATGGATTCATGTATAATGTTTTTCAACTAGGAAGCTCACCCATAGGTTGAATTTTCAGTTCCAACAGCGTTTAGGAGGAGTGATCTCTTCTCTCAATTTGCATCTACCAATTCAGCCACCTCACAAGTGTATACGAGTGATATCAGGTAGAATTCTATATGTGCATATAAACATACATGTGCTGAATAGGCTACAGAGAAAGGGAGATAGGGATTCACATATTTGCTAATTTTAAAAACACATGTAGAACTATTTCAACAAAAAATTGACTAGACTTATAACTCCTACATTATATAATGCAAAAGGCAATTCCAACTATACACCATGCGTCCTTTGAACTGCTTGTGTTTCTTCTCTTTTTGGCTTATTTTTCACCATCATATTAGGATTATTAGTCAGAGACTAGTAGGGTATGGGTTATAGTGTCAGGGATTCAGTATTTCAAATGGAAATTGAAAAATGAATCCAATGTGTATGTAAATATGTGCTACACAAAAATCTTCCCACTCACATCCAGAACAATGCCTTGACATTACCTACGCCGCAAGTAAAACACAATTAGAGTAGAAAAGTGTGAAAATCTATGAATACAAATATGGAATGGAATATGCTCGGGAGTTCACAACCTTGGAGGTGGTAGAGGAGTTTCCAAAAGTAAAGGACAGGGTAAACACTCCACAAACAAGGAACTCTGCTGGCCTAAGAATTCTTGGGAAACGGCTTCTGAGGTTGGGCACTTGAAATATATGTTGTTGTCATGAGCTTTAGCTTCCTTTGTAGTGAGACCATCAAAGCTGGGTCTGCATCTATGTGACCGAAAGACATGGTTTCTTATATTCCAATGAACATGAGGCAGCAGTGCTCAATTCTCTCTTTGTAGCTAAACTGTGTCCATTGGAAGCTAAGTGTCTCCCGGTGGGGACTGTGAAGACATTTGGTCATCCTCCACTTTTCGTGGTATTTCTTGCTTCTGCACTGGGAATTTGGTATTTGCTTCACAAAACATAAAAAGTTCATCTGGGATACAGTGCTGGAGGGAGTTCTGTCACATGTGGTGGGTCAGGGTCTGCAGGAGAATGCACCAACCAGGCTTCTATCCCACATAGCTTGCACCAATAACCATAGCAACCTGATTCTGAATATTGCCCTGAAAACTCTCCATTTAACAAGATGCCTTTACATATAAGGGTCTGATGTCTGCACTATATCAGTCACAAAAAATTTGGAAGCCAATGGCAGATTCACATGGCCCCAACATGATGTTTTATCACACACCTGCCCACCACTGCTCTAGCCCCCCTACTCAGCAGGCTCCAAATTACTGGCTTCTCTTGTTCTACACCATTTTAATGAAACCCAGTCAAAAACAAGGCACTGTCTGGTATACACATGATCAGCAACAGGACATCAAAAGTTTCTGCAGTGCCACCTGGTCATGGGAATTTCAAAAATTTCATGGTATTTATCTAGCAATTTTTCAAGGGTGAAGTTAGAGGCACTGTGGGTTTCAATTCATTCAGGAACCATTAAGAGTTGAGAAAGTTCATTTCAATGAAAGCTCTCGAGAACTCTCACAGTCAATGCTTCTCAAACAGTTGCCAAAAGGTCTCCTAAAGCCAGGCCAATTGACATCTACAATGTGAGGTCCATGTGTGTTTTGACTCTCAAATATGGCTGCTAAGTCTTTCAGAATAAAATCATGTGATATCCTGCCTGAGATTCTCAGGCCTCTGTGGAAACCACCCTGGGCCTAGATCTCAGTTTCCAAGAGTGAGTCTCATGCGTGGCCTCCTAAAATCCCAACACAATTCATGGCAATACTTCTCTGAGGTCAGTTTCAGAACTCAGTCTCTAAGGGGAATCACACCAGAGTTCAAGCCCAGGTGGCCCCATCATCCCTTCCATCCGCCAAAAAATGACCACAATTAAAATCAAAACACTACCACAGGGCCATCATCTTCTTCCATGTAGACACTCATCATAACCTCTAGCTGGAGGTTTCTATGAGCCCAAGGTAGTGTCCGAATAAGCTCACTTGCCCCTCATTTGCCTAAAATCATGATGGCCTGGACACTCTTCCTGTGAACCAGGAATGATCAAATATTCCTGCTGTTAAAGTGTTCCACTTCTCCAATTTGAGGCCTACTGGCTGTAGGGTATAGATTCTTTATGTGATTTGGAGTCATGAGAAAACCCAAGCAAATATGGGCTAGCCTCTGCAGGGATTTCAAGAACTCATTTGACCCAAAGGATCCCTATTCTCACTTGATGGAGGTCAGGAACCTAAAACAAGAGGGCAAAAATATTCACCCACAATGACTGCTCTTTTGGCCATTTTAGTTTTGGAAACACATGGGATCTTTCTTTAGATCCATCAGGTGCTGAGAATCTAAGCCACAACCTCATACAAGGACAAGAGGCTGATTCAGACACATCCCAATCCAAATCAATTAAGCAAAGAGCCACTGGTGATGTCCATACATTTCCATATGAAAACAGTTTTCTTCAGGCTACACAAAGGGGTGGCCTGAGGCAAAGACCTTCCTGACATTCAGGGTAATAGATATAGAAGTAAGCAAATGGCCCAAAGAAGGGTTTCTCCACTGAGACTTTACTGGTCACACTGAAATCTGAGTTTTCTTAGATGCTCCCATTCCCTTCAGCTATCCAGTACATGGCCATGTAACAGAACCTTGTGGTGTTACATATTTGGGAAACAAAACCATGAGTCTATTCTGGAGAGTGGCCAGAATTCACGAAGAAAACAGGAACTTTAGAAGATAATAGATGTTGCCCATCCATAAGGCAAGCTGCAGTCCATTCATTAATTGGGCAGTATGAATGCGGGGAAGCTTTCAACTAGAGACAACACATCCATTGATGCATTCTCTTTTCTAATGTCTACAACCACGGATACAGTGGGATACACAGACCTAGAAACACTCACCATGTCAAACGACTTACTAGAAACAGTCCACTCCAAACCAAACAAACCACCTTTCCTACCTATTCTCAGAACATGAGAAAAAACCACAAACTCACACCTACAACGGCAAAGGCACTTCCTTCCCCCAAATAGGTCTGTGACTATCCGGAGTGTCTTCTGACTGGTGGGCCATATTATGTTCCCCCAAAATGGCCTGTCCTGTTTCAGATCTGGTCTCCTTGGCCAACTCTGTGAAGTTGTCAGGAGCCAAAGGTGAGCCACTACCTGCTTACTCAGGAAAGGCCCCTCTTCAGAGCTCTGCTGGCATTTGGCCATCCTCACATCAGTGGGTACCAAGAAAGACTGACTATGTCTTTGGGAAAAGCAAACAAGTTAGCCCACTGGAACTGGGAGTGGGACTGGCTCTGCGTGCCTTCCTTCCTGGATCCCAGGTTCAGAGAATTCCATCACCAAGGAAGTGAAGTGAGGTCACTTCTTTCAGGAACAGAATATGCTCACTGCCTTGGTAACCACTTTGTGCTAACAGTTGCTTCCAGGGTTCCCATGAGATGGAGGCTGCCCCAACATCCTGGGACACATTCAGAAGTTAGAATGGTATATCAACCATAGGCACCAGGGAACAGCTCTCCACAGAGGCCTGGTTCAGTCCATCTTCTCTTTATTAAGAAGAGAGAGGCTGATTCAGACCATCAATTAATCCTGACCAGGTTGTTTGCCATGGAAGATGACTATTGCTCTCTCAGGTCCTACATAGCTGCCTATATCTTCTGCAAGGATCATTTCTCCATGGATCTTTGATGTTCTCAGCAGGTGGAAGATCATCTACATTCCTATATTGTAAGACCCACACTGTCCCTGCTCTTAAGTAAGTTATACTGAGGTAACAGTGTATGGTTAGGCTTAATAACTTGTTCAATTTGGGTTACAAATAATTCTGCGGGATGAATAATGGTATTGGCAAAATGCGATGTTTACAAGAGTATATATGTGAAACATAAGTATGAAAGCAGAAATCTAGGTAAGATTTGAAGCCCAGAAGGGCATTGGGGACTTGAGTGGGATACTTAGCTTTGAGTAATGTGCAGCACAGATGTCTCAGATAAATCAATATACACTGGCATCGTACCTTGTACCTTGGATATTGAATGTTGAAGAGAACATCCAGTCAAAAACCGATAGTCGGCAGGATTAGGAAGGTAGTTGGTAGGTTTAGAAAAAAGAGTGAGTATAGGATTTGGACCAAAAGTTCTTTAGCAATAGAATTTAGTGTAGAGAGTGTATGTAAATGTAAGCACATGTGAAGAGTCAGTCACAATGATGAACTGGGGAAAAATATAGGAAATCAGATATCAATAGAGACATTAGGAAATCAAGCAAAGTATAAATTGTGTGATAGGGTTAGACATTTTCAACAGGTTTGAAGTTGAATATATAATCTTAGGAAGAAACAAATATGTAGTCAAAAATAGAATTGATATTTGAGAGCATTAGGCAACCTGGACATGGATGTTTTTAGTAATCCATGCTCACTTTCCATTTACGCTTTGGTACAATTGTAAGTGTGACCTATGCTTTTTGTGTCCAGAATATTTCTGTAATAAAATGTGTATGTAGATCAGGTGACAATCGTATTTCTTCCACCAATTCTGGGAGCAATATTTTGAAGACTTACAAATTAGTATGGGGGTACAAATAGGTGTACCCTGTTTCTATGAATATAGACATAATGCATGAATAGACCATATTGTG
This sequence comes from Callospermophilus lateralis, assembly GCF_048772815.1. Taxonomy (NCBI): domain Eukaryota; kingdom Metazoa; phylum Chordata; class Mammalia; order Rodentia; family Sciuridae; genus Callospermophilus; species Callospermophilus lateralis. The sequence goes on from NW_027513479.1 coordinate 21,096, forward strand.
AATAAATAATATAACTGGATCCACTTTAAATAATGAATTGAATAAATATCTGAAAATTTATAAGAAATTTTATATTGATATGCAATCATTCATTCCAACCAGTTATATATCTAACGATCATCTTAGGGTTACGGTTTATCATGAAGGGTGTGTGAGTTTTGGTTCAAAATTGATTATGGAAATAGAAAATAATATATTTGGAAAAAAGTCTCATGAATAGACCAGTCAAGAGACATAGAGGAATACATGTGTTCTGGAGCAGGAAGTGATTGAAAGTGAAACAAATGCCTATAAATTTGCTAACTAGTGAATAAAATATATATCCTATGATGTGCATAAACTGATGAAATAGTAATGTACCAGTGTGGAATAAAAATTAACGTCAAAATACACATCATGTCCCATAGGAACCTACATGCATTAATGTTAAACTGGGTCAGTTAATGTACACATATTAGGATTTGTATGCACCTTTTACTGAAGTTAGTTTTCAGTACTAGGAAACAAATATGTATTTCGGGTGGATGAATATTTCTAAGAATAATCTTGTGAAAAGTTGATTATTAATCCACATACATGAACATGAATGAATTTAGGGAGTGTATATAAGACACATATATTTCACATTTTTAAAAATATGGAGAGTATATATATATATATATATATATATATATATATATATATATATATATATATATACACACACACACACACACACACAAACACAGACATTAAAAAGTAGCAATATATATGCCAATCAAAATTCATCATGAAATATATATCATAAAGATGCAAAAACATTCATTTTAGTGAACATGGGTTTATGTATAATGTTTTTCCACTGGGAAGCTCACCCATAGGTTGAATTTTCAGTTCCAACAGCGTTTAGGAGGAGTGATCACTTCTCACAGTTTGTATCTGCTAAGTCATATATCTTACAAGGATGTACGTGTGATACCTTGTAGGATTCTATTTGTGCATATAAAAATACATGTGCTGAATAGGATCCAGAGAATGGGAGACCGTAATTCACATATTTGTTAACTTTAAAACACATTGAGAACTATTTCAATTAAATATTGAATAGATTTATAACACCTACCCTTTATCATGCAAAAGGCAAGTCCAACTCTGAACTGCAAGTATTTATGTACTGTTTGGGTTACTTTCTTCCATCATATTAGGATTAGTAGTCAGAGTCTAGTAGAATATGGGTTAGTGTCAGGGATTCAGAATTTCAAATGGAAAAAAGGAAAATTAATCTTCCAACTCTCATCCAGAACAATGCCTTGTCATTACCTTCGCCCCAAGGAAGACACAATTAGAGTAGAAGAGTTACAAAATCTGTGATTACATTTCTGGAATCGAAAATGCTCAGGAGTGCACAAACTTGGAGGTGGTATAGGAGTTTCCAAAAGTAAGGACAGGGTACACACTCCACAAACATGAAGCTCTGCTTGCCTAAAACTTTTTGAGAAACTGCCAGTGAAGTTGGGCACTGAAATATAGGTTGTTGTCAGGAGTTAAGCTTCCTTTGTAGTGAGACCCTCAAAGCTGGGTCTTCATCTATGTGACCTGGAGGACATCGTTTCCTATTTTCCAATGAACACGAGGCAGCAGTGCTCAATTCTCTTTTTGTAGGTAAACTGTGTCTCCCTGTGTGGACTGTGAAACAATTTGGTCATCCTCCACTTTTCGTGGTGTTTCTTGCTGCTGCACTTGGAGTTTGGTTCATGCTTCACAAAATACAAGGAGTTCAACTGGGAAACAGTGCTTGAGGTATTTCTGTCACGTGTGGTGGGTCAGGGTCTGCAAGAAAATTCACCAACCAGGCTTCTATCTCTCAAAGATTGCCCCCTTGTCCATAGCAACCTGATTCTGAACATTGCCCTGAAACTACGCCATATAACAAGATGCCTTTACATATAAGGGTCTGATGTCTGCACTCTGTCAGTTACAAGCCATTTGGAAGCCAATGGCAGATCCAAATGGCCCCACCATGATGTTTTATCACACACCTGTCCACCACTGCTCTAGGCCCACTACTCAGCAGGCTCCAAAATACTGGCATCTCTGTTCTAAACAATTTTCATGAAACCCTGTCAATCAAGGCACTGTCTGGTACACTCATGGTAAGCAACAGGACATCGAAAGTTTCTGCAGTTCCACCTGGTCATGGAAAATTCAAAAATTTCGTGGTATTTATCTAGCCATTTTTCAAGGATGACTTTGGAGGCACAATTATTCAGGAACCATTAAATGTTGAGAAAGTTCATTTCAAAGAAAATTCTAGAGAACTCTCACAGGCAAGGCTTTCCAAAGAGTGGACAAAAGGTCACTTGAAGCCAGGACCATTGAGATCTACAATGTGAGGTCCTATGTCTTTTGACTCTCAACTATGGCTGCCAAGTCTTTCAGAATAAAATCATGTGATATCCAGGCTGAGATTCCCAGTTCTTTGTGGAAAGCCACCCTGGTCCTAGATCTCAGGTTCCAAGGGCGACTCTCATGTGTGGCCTCCTAAAATCCCAACACAATTCATGGCAATTCTTCTCTGAGATCAGTTTCAGATCTCAGTCTCTAAGTGGAAACACACCAGAGTTCAAGCCCAGTTGACCCAGTCATCTCTTCCAACCGCCACACCAATGACCAGAATTAAAACCAAAACACTCCCACATGGCCCTCATTTTCTTCCATATAGACACTCATCATAACCTTGGCTGGAAGTTTTTATGAGGCACACAGCCCAAGACAAAGTCAAAATAAGTTCCCTTGCCCTTCATTTGTCTAAAGTCAGTGTTTCCTGGACAACGTTCCTGTGAACCAGGACTGATCAAAGAGGTCTGCCATTAATACTGTTCTGCTTTTCCAATTTGAGGCATACAGACTGTCGGGTATAGTTTCTTTATGTGATTTGCAGTCATGAGAAAACCCAAGCACCTATGGGCTAGCCTCTGCAGGGCTTGAAGAACTCAGTTGACCCAAAGATCCCTGTTATCACTTGATGGAGATCAGGAACCTTACAGAGGAAGGCAAGAGACTTCATCACAATGACTTCTCTTTTGGCCATTTTGGATTTGGATGCACACATGGGATCTTTCTTTAGATCCATCAGGTGCTGAGAATCTAAGCGATAATCTCACACTGCACTAAAGGGCTGATTCAGACATATCCCTTTGCAAAGCAATTAAGCCAGGAGCCACAGGTGATGCCCATTTATTTCCATTTGGAAACTGTTTTTTTCAGGCTTTGGAAATGTGTGGCTTTAGGCAAAGTCCTTCCTTTCATTCAGGGCAACAGAACAATAGGTAAGCAAAATACCAAAGCAGATTTTCTCCACTGAGACTTTCCTGGTCACACTGATATCTGAGTTTTCTGAGATATTCACCATTCTCTTCAGCTATCCAGTACATGGCCATGTCCCAGATTGTGGAGGAGATACATATCTTGAACACAAAACCATGAGCCTATGGGAGAGTGACCAGATTCAGGAAGATATCAGGAATGTAGGAAGGTAATAGGTGTTGCCCATCCATAAGGTAACCTGCAGTCCATTCATAAATTGGACAGGATGAATTCTGCGAAGAATTCTACTAGACAGGACACATCTATTGATGCATTCTCTTTTCTATTGTCTACAACCACAAATACAGTGGGATACCCAGACATAGAAACACTCACCTTCTCAAAGGACTTACTAGAAACAGTCCACTCCAAACCAAACAAACCGACTTTCCTACATTTTCTCAAAACTTGAGACAAAAATCACAAACACACAAACACACACACACACACCCACAAAGGCACCTTCTTTCCCCAAATAGGTCTGTGACTATCCGGAGCATCCTCTGTCTGGTGGGCCATACTATGTTTCCCCGAAATGGGCTGTCCTATGTCAGATCTGGTCTTCTTGGCCAAAACTGTGAAGTTATCAGGAGCCAGCGGTGAGCCACTGCCTGTTTTCTCAGGTAAAGCCCCTATTCAGAGCTTTCCTGGCATTTGTCCATCTTCAATTTAGTAGTTGCCAAGAAAGACTTACTCTATCCTTCTTAAATCCAAAAATTTGAGACCACTGGGACTTACACTGGGACTGCTTCAGGGTGCCTGGCTTCCTGGATTCCAAGTTCAGAGTGTTCCATCAACAAGAAAGTGACATGGGTCACTTCGTCTAGAACTGAATGAGGTCACTGCCTTGGCAACCACTTTGTCCTAACAGTTGCTTCCAAGGGTCCATGAGATGGATCCTGCCCCTACTTCCTATGACACTTTCACAAGTTAGAATGGAATATCAACCATAGGCACCCGGGAACAGCTCTCCACACAAGCCTGGTTTGGTCCATCTTCTCTACATTAACAAGAGAGAGACTGCTTCAGACACACCCCTTCATCCTGACCTGTTTGGTATTTTTTGTCATGAAAGATGACTTTCGCACTCTCAGGTCCATCATAGCTGCCTACATCTTCTTTAGGGATCATTTCTGCATGGACCTTTGAAGTTCTCCGGAAGTTGAAGATCTCCTACATTCCTGTATTGTAAGACCAACTCTGTCCCTGCTCTTCTGTAAAGTTAGATTGAGGGAACAGTGTTGGGTTACAGTTAATAACATGTTTGATTTGGGTTAGGATCATTCTGCTGGATGAATAATGGTATTGGGAACCTGCAATATTTATAAGATTATATAGGTGAAATATATGAATGAAAACAGAAATCTCGGTAACATTTGAAGCCCAGAAGGGCATTGGGTCCTTGATTGGGATACTTAGCTTTTAATTATGTTCTGCACAGATGTCTCAGATAAATCTATATACAATGGCATAAGATCTGATACCTTGGATGATTGAATGTTGAGGAGAACAACCATTCAAAGAGGGAGAGTCGGTAGGATTAGGAAGATAGTTGGTAGGATTATAAAAAAGTGTGAGTATAGCATTTGGACAAATAGTTCTTTAGCAATAGGTTTTCAGGTAGACAGAAAATGTAAATGTCAGCATATGTGAAGAGTCAGTCACAGTGATGAACTGGGGAAAATATGTAGGAAAGCAGATATCAATAGAGACATTAGGAAATCAGGCAAAGTATAAAGTGAGTGATAGCAAAAGACATTTTCAACAGGCTTGAGATTGAATATATAGTCTTAGGAAGTAACAAATATGTAGTCACCAATAGGATTGACATTTGAGAGCATTAGGCAACCTGGACATGGGTTATTTTCATAATCCATACTCACATTCCATTTAGGCTTTGGTACAATCGTAAGTGTGACTTTGCATTTTGTGGCCAGAATATTACTGTGATAAAACGTATATGTAGATCAGGTGACATGAGTATTTCTTGCACCATTTCTTGGAGCAACATTTTGAAGGGGTATAAATTAGTATTGGGGGTACATATAGGTGTACCATGTATGTATGAATATAGAGATAATGCATGAATAGACCATACTGCGAATAAATAATATAACTTGTTCCAACTTTAAATAATGGATTGAATTGATATCTGAAAATACACAGGAATCATATATTGATATACATACATTCATTCCAACCAGTAATACATCTAATGGTAATATTACAGTTGTGGTTTATCACCAAGAGTGTGTGAATTTTGCTTCAAATTTGATTATGGAAATCGAAAATAATGTGTTTGGAAAGAAATCTCATGAAATGAGCACTCAAAAACAAGGAGGAATACATATGTTCTGAAGCAGGAAGTGATTGAATATGTTACAAATTTCTTTAAATTTGTGAACTTGTGGATGAAATGTATATTCTATAATGTATAAAAACTGCAGAAATAGTAATGTACCAGTGTTTAATAAAAATGAACGTCAAAATACACATCATGTTCCATAGGAATCTACTTGCATTGATGTTAAAGTGGGTCAGCTACTGTAATAATATAAGGATTTGTTTGCACCATTCATTGAAGTAACTTTTTAGTACTAGAAAACAAATATGTATTTCAGGTGGATGAATATTTTTAAAATAATCTTATGAAAAGTTTAATATAAAACCACATACATGAACAAGAATGAATTTAGGGAGTGTATAATAGGACACATATATTTTATATTTTGAAAAATCTAGAGAGTATATATATATATATATATATATATATATATATATATATACACACACACACACACACAAAACACACACAGAGACATTAAATAGTAGCAATATATATGCCAATTAAAATTCATTGTGAAATATATATCATCCACAGATCCAAAATATTAATTTTACTGAACATGGATTTATGTATAATGTTTTTCAACTAAGAAGCTCACTCATAGTCTGAATTTTCAGTTCCAAAAGCATTAATGAGGAGTGATCTCTTCTCACACTTTGTATCTGCCAAGTTAGCCACCTCTCAAGAATATACGTGTGATACCAGGTAGGATTCTATATGTGCATATAAAAATACATGTGCTGAATAGGCTACAGAAAAATGGAGACAGGAATTCACATATGTGTTAACTTTAAAAACACATGCAGAACTATTTCAACAAAAAATTGACAAGATTTATAACTCCTACCCTATATCATGCAAAAGGCAAACCAACTATCCACCATGCCTCCTCTGAAGTGCTAGTATTTCTATTCTGTTTGGGTTACTTTTCTCCATCATATTAGAATTAGTAGTCAGAGTCTAGTAGGGTATGGGTTAGTGTCAAAGATTCAGCATTTCGAATGGAAAATTGAACAATGAATCCAATGTGTATGTAAATATGTGCTACACAAAATTATTCCCACTCTCATCCAGAACAATGCCTTGACAATTCCTTCACCCCAAGTAAGACACAATTAGAGGAGAAGATTTAGAAAATCTGTGAATAAATTTGTGGAATGCAATATGCTCAGGAGCTCACAACCTTTGAAGTGGTAGAGTAGTTTCCAAAAGTATGGGACAGGGTAAAAACTCCACAAACATGGAGGTCTGCTGGCCTAGAGATTTCTAGAGAAACTGCCTGTGAGTTTGGGCACTTGAAAAATATGTTGTTGTCAGGAGCTTTAGCTTTCTTTCTAGGGAGACCATAAAAGCTTGGTCTGGATCTATGAGACCTGGAGGACATGGTTTCTTATTTCCCAATGTACATGAGGCAGCAGTGCTGAATTCTCTTTTTAGGTAAACTGTGGCCACTGGGGAATAAATGTGTGCCAGTGTGCACTGTGAAGCCATATGGTCATCTTCCATTTTCGTGGTGTTTCTTCCTGCTGCACTGGGTGTTTGGTATTTGCTTCACGAAATACAAAGAGTTCAACTGGGTCACAGTGCAAGAGGAAGTTCTGTCATGTATGGTTGGTCAGGTTTTGCAGGAGGATCCAAGAACTAGGATCCTATCCTACATATCTTGCCCCCTTGACCATAGCACCCTGATTCTGAACAATGTCCTGAAACCTCTCCAAATAACAACTTGCCTTTACATGGAAGGTTCTGCTGGCTGCACCATGTCAGTCACAAGGCATTTGAAACCAATGGAAGATACACATGGCCCCACCACAGATGTTTTATCACATACCTGCCCACCACTGCTCTAACCTACTACTCAACAGAGTCCAACTTACTGGCATCTCTGTTCTACACCATTTACATGAAACCCAGTCAATCAAGGCACTGTCTGGTATATTCATGATCAGCAACAGGACATCAAAAGGTTTTCCAGTGCCACCTGGTGATGGGAAATTCAAAAATTTCATGGTATTTATCTAGCCATTTTTCAAGGATGAAGTTGGAGGCACTGTGAGTTTCAATTCTTTCAGGAACCATTAAATGGTTAGGAAGCTCATTTCAATGAAATCTCTGGAGAACACTCACAGGTAAGGCTTCCCAAAGAGTGGCCAAAAGATCATATGATGTTATGCCCATTTAGGTCTACAATGTGAGGTCTATATGAGTTTTGACTCTCAACTATGGGTGCCAAGTCTTTCAGAATAAAATTTGTGGTATCCTGGCTGAGAGGCTCAGTGCTCTGTGGAAAGCCACCCTGGGCCTAGAACTCAGTTTCCAAGGGCAACGCTCATGCCTGGCTTCCTAAAATCTCAACACTATTTATGGCAATACTTCTCTGAGGTCAGTTCCAGAACTCAGACTCTAAGGGAATCACACCAGAGTTCAAGAACATGTGGACCAAGTCATCTCTTCCAACCGCCACCCAAATGACCACAATTTAAACCAAAACACTCCAACGTGGCGCTCATCTTCTTCCATATAGACACTCACAATAACCTATGGCTAGAGTTTTCCATGAGGGGCACACCCCAAGACCGTGTCCAAAATAAGCTCTCTTACACCTAATTTGCCTAAATTCAGGGTGGCCTGGACACCCTTCTTGTGAACCAGGAGAGATTAAGTAGGCCTCCCGTTAATACTGCTCCGCTTCTTCAATTTGAGGCCAAATGACTGTGGGGTTTGGATTCTTTATGTGAATTGGAGTCTTGAGAAAACCCAAGCAAATATGGGCTAGCCTCTGCAGGGCTTTGAAGAACTCATTTGACCCAAAGGATCCCTAATCTGACTTGATGGAGGTCAGGAAAGTTACAGAGGAAGGCGAGAGACTTCATCCACAAGGACTGCTCTTTTGGCCATTTTGTTTTTGGATGTAAACATGGGATCTTTCTTTAGATCCATCAGGAGCTGAGAATCTAAGTCACAGCCTCACACAGGGTAAATAGGCTGATTCAGACACATCCTTTCCAAAGCAATTAAGCAAAGAGCCACAGGTAATGCCCATTCATTTCCATTTGAAAACTGTTTTCTTCAGGCTTCAAAAAGTGGTGGACTGAGGAAAAGACCTTCCTGACATTCAGGGCAACAGAAGAATAGGTAAACAAAAGGCCCCAAGCAGGGTTTCTCCACTGAGACTTTCCTGGTCACACTGATATCTGAGTTTTCTGAGATGCTCACCATTCCCTTCAGTACATGGTCATGTCACAGAGCTTCGAGGTTGTACATATCTTAAACAGAAAACCATGAACCTATTCTGGAGAGTGGCCAGAATTCAGGAATAAATCAGGAACTAAGGAAGATAGCAGGTGTTGCACATCAATAAGGCAAGCTGCAGTCCATTCATAAATAGGGCAGGATGAATGCTGTGAAGCTTTCTACTAGACAGGACATATTCATTGATGCATTCTCTTTTCTAATGTCTACAACCACGGACACAGTGGGATACACAGACATAGAAATTCTCGCCTTGTCAAACGACTTACAAGAAACAGTTCACTCCAAACAAAACAAACTGCCTTTCATACCTATTCTCAGAACATGAGACAAAACCACAAACCCACACCCACACAACAAAGGCAGCTCCTTTCCCCAAGTAGGTCTGTGACTATCCGGAGTGTCCTCTGACTGGTGGGCCTTACTATGTTCCCTGGAAATAGCCTGTTCTGTCTCAGATCTGGTCTTTTTGGCCAACTCTGTGAAGTTGTCAGGAGCCAGCGGTGAGCCACTGCCTGCTTTCTCAGGAAAGGCCCCTCTTCATAGCTTTCCTTGCATTTGGCCATCCTTACATCAGTAGGTCCCAAGAAAGACTGAGTCTGTCCTTGGTAAATCAAAATAAGTTTGACCACTGGGACTGGGACTGGGACTGGCTCTGGGTGCCTGGCTTCCTGGATTCCAAGTTCAGAGAGTTCCATCACCGAGGAAGTTAGGTGTGGTCACTTCCTTTTGGAACTGAATGAGGTCACTGCCTTGGCAACAACTTTGTCTTAACAGTTGCTTCCAAGGTCACCATGAGAAGGATGCTGCTCCTACTTCCTGTGACACTTTCACAGGTCAGAGTGGTATGTCAACCATAGGCATGCAGGAGCAGCTATCAACACATGCCTGCTTTGGTACACCTTCTCTACATTAAGAATAGAGTGGCTGATTCAGACACATCCCTTCATCCTGAGCAGGTTGTTTGCCATGGAAGACTTTTGCTCTCTCAGGTCCTTCGTACTTGCCTACATCTTCTCCAGGGATCATTTCTGCGTGGACCTTTGAGGTTTTCAGCAGGTGGAAGATCCTCTATAATTCTGTATTTTAATACCAATTCTGTCCCTGCTCTTCTGTAAAATTAGATTGAGAGAACAGTGTATGGTTAGGATTAATAACAGGTTCGATTTGGTTTAGAAAGGAAACTACACGGTTGAGCAAACAGGGTCCTAACGTTAGCAATAATATGAGGATTTTTAATGGACCGGCCATGGAAGATAAAAGCTTAGTTAATCAGGTCACTATGTGAACCAAGACTCAAAGCTCCCTTTTGGGGCCTCTGTCTCTCTTTGACGCTCTTCAAGTCGTTTTCTTAATTTACTCATAGATTCTTTTACAACTCCAGTATTGTCGGCATAAAAACAACATTCTTCCCTCAATGCAAGCAAAAAGGCACCTTTCTCTCATAAAGAGGAGGTCCAACACTCGCCTGCTTTGTAAAACAACTTCAGAAAGAGAGAGGTTAAAATTCCTGTAAAGCTGTGATGTCGGTTTTTAATGTCTTTAAACTTTGGCATATTTCTGCTTCTAATTGTGTCTTTGTTGTGTCTCATGGACTAGCCCACCCCTTCAGCAACTATTATTTCTAATAGGATGGCTAAAGTGAGGGATACAGGTTCCCAGTGGAACCGGGTTGAATGCCCCCCTAGTTGATCTTTAAATGAACCTAAGTCATGATAGAGAACTCTGGAAAACATCTGCATCATTACATAATTAATCACATATATTGACCATTTTATGAAAACATAAATAATGTTAAAGTGTATAGAATTATACTGTTGTAGGGACGGACAAGGAAAGGGACCTAAGATAGCACCAAACACAGGAAAACAGTCTTATTTGGTTGCATCCGGATTTAGAGGGCATTGCTTCTGTTGTAATCAATTAATCCCCTGAAGCCCAAGTTTCGGTAGTTTTAGAATTTGTACCCAACATGTAAGGGAAGTGGCTCAGAAGTTCACAGTCTGTAGAAATTCACAGAAATCAGTTTTTGTTTTTGTTTTTGTTCCTCTGTTCTGGGCAAGTTAACTTTTCAAAGACACCTTGGAAAGGGAGAGCTTTTTTGTCTCTTTTTTTCTCCCTGCCAGCTGTCACCATGAAGCCCAATTGGTAACTTTTTTATCTTAGAAATCTAGCCATCTCTGTGAATCCCCAGCTCAAGGCCAGAGGCCTTGTTCACATATTTTGTGAAAATCTAGTAAGGCGGTGTCAAGCTTAGGGGTGGTGATTTTTTCAGCGAGTGGCCAAGTAGAACAGGGCAACACGAAAAGTGGAAGTTCATCTACATTGAACTCTTTCAGAGGGACTCTTTTGCTGAAAGACCTAATGTAAGCCTCGGTGAAGACTTCTGGAGAAGGTTATTTAAGACATATCTATGGACCTGGTACAGAGGGGGAAGACGGGGAAGGCGAGGCTGAGAGCAGCTCCGTGGATCTGAGAATGAGGAAGATGAGATGTAAAAGAATAATGGAAAAGGGGTTTGGGATTTTCCTAGAACAAAACTTGAGCAGCAGAACAGGTAGAGCAGAGGTGAAGATGGGAGTGAGTATTCCAAAAAGCCTGTGAGGGACTTTAAATTCTTAGTAACCTGTTTTCAGTGATGACAAAGCAACTTTAAAGGCTATTTTTATTACATCTTGGATAGGGGTCTGAGGGCTCTTCTCAGCTGGTTTGAGCTTTGGTTTAGCTTCTTAGAGGACTTGGTGGGACCTAGTGCAGGCACAGACAGAAAAAGAGAGGAGTGAGTGAGTGGAGGGGTACCTCGGTACCTGCTACCTCAGCAAGGGGGCAATGGTCTGAGAACTGGCGGAGGTTTGGGTTTTTGATGTAGTAATTGGAGGGAAGAAATCAGGTTGCTGAGGTGGGAGTGACAGCAGAGAGTCTAGAGCAGAAGGCTGAGCGTGAGGAACTATTGGAGAAGCATAGTACAGGATGTGAGTGAAGGAGGGAAAAGGATTCCACATAGGGGAATTTCCCCCTTTTGAGCACTTGCCGAAGTTAAAAATGTCACGCAGAATTTGAGGATCTAGAGAACCCTCTGGGGGCCATAGTTTTTGGTTGTCTAATTGGTTATATGGCCAATGCTGTGTACTGAATTTGATGAGGAGTTTGGGTTCCACCAGGCAGCCCCGGTATGCTCACATCCCCATGAATTACACAAGAAGTTGGCTTTCCCCCCACACAGCCATGGCTGTTTGTGGCTTTGATAGTCCGTCGGGCATATATAGTAATCTAGGCTAACCAACCTGAATCTGGCTCGCGTTTCCGTGCATCCATAATGTTTGTTTCAATTATCTATGGTATGGAAGGGATTTAATGGAACTTTAGTGGGATCCTCTTCATTGGGGTTATCTCAATAGGAAAGACCTATACCAAGCTGAAAAATGTCTGGGTGGAGAGATAGCCACCAGGTCCCTAAGGGGGCTGTATGCGAGATAGACCATACTTCTTGTCTAGTAGGATTTCAGATCAGCCTTCACTGCTGAACAGGCTGATGAGGGTTAGGAGTACTGGTGGCCAAGGGGAGAGTCTATAGTCTTGTCCACATAGCGAATACGCAATTTGAAATGGTTACCAGTTTTTTCCAGTTTCCAACCAGAGTCTGGACACAGCGAAGGCTTGAGATGAGAGGCATGGATCCAAAAAGTGATTCTGTCTACTTTTATGCCTGTAGGTGTTATAAGTAGCACCTGGTATGTTCCTTTCCAGCGGGGTTCTAGGGATAACACCTGATGTTGTCTTATGTTGACGAAGTCTCTTACTTGATATTGATGTGGAATCCCCTCGTCCCCAGGTTGGTAGGCAGTGGTCAGCTGTTTCCACAGTTATCACTGAGTTCTTTCAATGGCTTTAAGTCTGTCAAGCAAGGGGTGTGGAAGGGATTGTTAGGCCTTAGAGTTGGGGATTAGGTCCCTTACTGGATGATGGGCATCATAGAGAATTTCATAGGGGGTGAGGTTACACAAAGAAACTGAGGGAGTATTTCTCGCATGAAACAGTGCATAAGGCAGGAGCATAGTCCAATCTTTTATGCCGGTCTCTAAGCTTAATTTTGTTAAGGTCTGTTTAATGGTTCTATTTATTTTTTCTACCTCTCCTGAGCTCTGGGGTATATAAGCATAATGTAACTTACAATTAATCCACACCTGACTTACCTGGGCCATGAACACATGTCCATTATTAGACCCTATTATCTTAGACAGACCGTATCTTGGAAAAATATCTTCCAGGATCTTCTTGAGAACCATTTGCGCCGTTTTTTTTTTTTTTCTGTGTGTGTGTGTGTGTGTGTGTGTGTGTGTGTGTGTGTGTGTAAGGCTTCAATCCATCCTGAGAATGTATCCACAAAGACTAGGAGATATTTAAGTCCATACCTTGCTGGCTTAATTTCAGTAATGTCCACTTCCCAGAATTGTCCTGGTCTGGTTCCTCGTAGGTGCTTTCGTCTAAGAAACTTGGAAGGGTAAGCATTAAACAATTGACTGACCCGACAGGCTTTTGTTACCAGTTCAATTATTTCCTTTCGCTGTGCGTCAGTTAGTGGAAAACTCTGTTCTTAATCCTACAGGAATGCCTGCAGTTTCTTTGAACCAAGGTGAGTGAGTTGATGTACATTTTTAACGTAGTGTAGGGCTTTCTGTAATTGCAGGCTGAGCTCAGTAAAGTTGAGGCGTTCAATGTCAGTGTCCTTAGATGTTATCTAAAACTTCCTGGTACTTAGGGGTCCATTGGAATTGGGCATCTCCCTTTAACAGCGGGTATAAAGGAGCAGCTAAGGACTCAAACCCATTTATCCATAACCTGCAAAACCCAGCAATCCCAAGAAACTCTTAGTTGTCTGCTGTAAGATGGGCTTGGTATCTGCTCAATGGTTTGTTTTCTGGGCTCAGTGAGCCATCGTTTACCGCCCCTAAGGAAATAGTCGAGGAAGATTACTTCTTGCTGGCAAATTGGGCAATTTTGGCCGAAGCTCTATACCCGAGTTGAGCAAGCTCGGATAATAGTGCTTGGGTCCCAGTTCAGTTTTCCTTGGTGTTGGATGCCAGTAGAAGGTGATCCACATATTGAAGCTGGGTGAATTCGGGGTGTGTAGTTCTGAAATTGTTGAGATCTCTGTGAAGGGCTTCATCAAAGAGAGTGGGGGAGTTTTTGAACCCCTCTGCGAGTCTAGTCCAAGTTAGTTGACTAGACTTTCCGGTTTCTGGGTCTACCCACCCAAAAGCAAACAGCAACTGACGATCTTTATGCAGAGGCAAGCAAAAGAAAGCTTGTTTTAAGTCCAGAACAGTATACCATTTCTGCTCAGGGTTCAGAGTGCAAAGCAGATTGAACAGATTAGGTACCGTGGGGTAAATGTCCTGCACTCTGTTGTTGATCTCTCTTAGGTCTTTAACAGGGTGATAGTCCCTGGTTCCTGGCTTTTTCTTCTAATAGCAGGGGAGTGTTCCAGGCCAATTGACAGGGCCTTAGGACCCCTAAGGCCAGATATTTCTGAATATAGGGCCTTATCCCATCTTTAGCTTTTTATGCTTAGAAGATATTATTTGACATTGATTGGGGAGGCTGAGGTTTTTAAATCCACTGTTATTGGAGGTTGTTTCACGGCCAGGCCTAACACAGCAGTTTTTGCCCATGCATCTCGGTAATCTGTTATCCATTTCTGGGGTAGCTTGCCTGTTTGATCAGTCTTGGGGGGTGTGAAGAGTGGACGTTCATCTTCTACTAATATAGTGAAAGCCGTGACTATAGGAGTTTTTACTGAAGGATTTAGAAATTTCATTTGGGGGCCTTCAGGGTTAAAAGTTACTTTGGCCCAGAGCTTGGTGAGCAGATCTCTGCCCATCAATGGGTGCGGGCATTCTGGGATTACTAGGAAGGAGTGATGGATTTTTCCTTTCCCCAGGTCCATGGTCCTCTTAGAAATCTAAGCCCGATATTTACTGCCGTTAGCCCTTTGAACTACAGACCTTTTATTTGATAGACGGCCCAATGGGGCCTTAAGGGCTGAGTATACTGCTCCTGTATTCACTTCAAAGTTTACTGGGGTCCCCTACACTTCAAATCTTACCCTGAGCTAGGGGAAAGAATCTGAGCCCCAACTTTCTTAGTCATCCCCCAGAGTCAGAATGGCTGGCTGGCATGTCTGTCTCTTTATAGGGCACTCTTTGGCCCAGTGTCCTTTTTTTTACAGTAGGCACATTGATCTGAGGCCAGGGTGGCCTGTGGCATGGGCCCAGGTATCGCTTCCTGTCACCTTATGTCTTAATTTCTGGCCTCTTTCTTGGTGTGACCAGGATCTTAGTCAATGCCTTAGTCTTTCTTTTGCTTCTCTCATCCTCCCTCTGCTCCCTTTCTTTTTCCCTGTTTCTCTCTTATAGTATACTTTTTCGGCTTCTCTGACTAAATCTCTCTTTTAACTTTTTTTTTTTTTAATATCCATGGCAGCTTCAACAATTAAGGCCATCGTGACAGATGCCTTTTGATCTGCTGCCTGAGGATCGAAAGGAGTATATCTCTTATATGCCTCCATAATTCTCTCTAGAAACATAGAGGAAGATTCATCAGGCCTTTAAATAATTTCTCTTACCATGGCCAAATTAGTTGGTCACCTAGCGGCCCCTTGGATACCCGCAATTAGAGCCTGGCAATAATTGGACAGATGCTCCCTATCTTCAAAGGTGTTGGGGTCCCAGTTGGGTTGGTTAAAGGGGAAGGCAGCTTTTATTATGTTGGGAAGTTGTGTTGGTCGCCCATCAGGTCCGAGGATATTTTTTTCTAGATTCCAGGAGGTTTTTCTCTCATTCCTCTGTCATGAAGAGAGTCCCTAGGAGTTGTTGGCAGTCATTCCAAGTAGGCAGGTGTGAAAACGTTGGCGAGTTCTCTGAGTTTTTTTAGCCGGGCCAGCTTCCTCCAGGGAAGGAGGCGCTGTGTGTGTCATGGGACAGTCATCTGGAGGGCGCTGGGCCATTCTGGCTTCCTCGAATGGTGGAGAGGCTGAGTCAGCAGCAGGGGAATTACTTACAGGGTTTTGGGGGTTGGGGGACAAGGGCAGAGGATAAGGACGAGTAGAGTCTTGAGACTCAGGGAGAACAGAGGGTGGAGGTTGAGGAACAGAGAGTTTGAGAGATAGAATCATAGGGGAAGGAGTAGTAGTGGGTGCAGGGACAAGGAAAGGCTTCACCCATGGAGGAGGAGATTTGCAGAGGTCCTGACAAGTTAAGATATATGGCTATTGATCTGGATGTCTATGTGGCCCCGGCTGAAAGACAATATCTCAGACTTTTCAAATTAGTGCGAAGTAGAAACATCCTTCTAGAGGCCATCCGACTACAAAGGTGGGTTATTCTGAGACACAGAATCTGCCAGGTCTGGTGTTTTAATGAAAAAGAAAGATTGTGAGCCCTTAAGCAGACTTTGGTCCAGTGATTAAGGGTCAGGGACAGAGGCATTGAAGTGCTCTGTCCCATAATGAAATATACACAGACAGTGAAAGCAACAACACATGACACAGACAAGACAAGACAATAAAGACAGGCAATGGACATCCAATACTGAGACCAGGACTGAGTAGCCGGCAAAACCTGATGGGCTGGCAATTCCGAATCTGAAAGAAAATATCACTGAGTCGAGGAGACTATGGTTCCTTGATTTCCCGAGTCCATCCCCCAGGGACATGGCCTGTGGCTCTGTGACATGTGTGTCAGCCACCGGGGGAGAGAGCTCACGCTCTTTACCAATAGCCATTTTGTCAAACCCTAACCTGAATCCTGAAACCAGAAAGAGGGGCCTTATTTACCCCCAGAGCATCCCGTTGGGGGTCTTTCATCTGCAGCTGCCGGATCTCGCTGGGGCCACCAGAAGTAAAGGTCGGGTGAGCATCGATGAAAGAGACCACCAAGAGACTGTCTAATGCAACAGCAAAGGGTTTATTGGGAGTCCGGCATGCAAGGGCTCAGAGCTCGCTTGAACAGAGCAGAGAGCCCTGAGAACAGCTTAAGAAGTGCTTATATATTTTCCTTGGAGAGGGCAGGGAGGGAAGTTTATTGATGGGTAAGGGCGAGTGGGCGGTTTGCGTGCAAATGGTTGATGGAGTACATTCTGCAGTTTGGCAGTTGGGGGCAGCACATTCTGGGAACAAGAAGAGCAAACAGTTCTCAAGATTTCAACAGTGTTTTATTAAGCATACAGAAAAACAGGAAGTGACAAGTACCTATTTTATTAACCTTTCAATATAAGTATGAAAACAGAAATCTAGGTTAGATTTGAAGCCCAGAAGTTCATTTGGCCCTTGATTGGTATACTTAGCTTTGAATTACGTTCCGTAGAGATGTCCCAGAAATATGGATATACAATGACACAGGACCTTGTACCTTCTCAGAGGTCAGTTCCAAAACACAGTCTCTAAGGGGAATCACACCAAAGTTCAAGACAAGATGGACTCAATTATCTCTACCAACCACCACACAAATGACCACAATTAAAACCAAAACACTCCCAAATGGCACTCATCTTCTTCCAAATAGACACTCTTCATAACTTCTGGCAGGAGGATTCCATGAGAGGCGCAGCACAAGACAGTGTCCCAAATAATCTCCCTTTCCCCTCATTTGCCAAAAGTCAGAGTGGCCTGGACACCCTTCCTGTGAACCAGGAGTGATCAAATATGCCTGCCATTAATACAGCTCTGTTCTTCAATTTGAGGCCTACTGACGGTGGGGTTTAGATTCTTTATTTGAATTGGATTCATTAGAAAACCCAAGAACCTATGGGCTAGCATCTGCAAGGCTTTGAAGAACTCAATTGACCCAATGGATCCCTTTTCTCACTTGATTGAGGTCAGGAACCTTACAGAGGAATGCGAGAGACTTCATCAACAATGACTGATTTTTTGGCCATTTTGATTTTGGATCCACACATGGGATCTTTCTTTAGATCCATCAGGTGCTGATAATCTAAGCCACAGGCTCACACAGAGCCAAGAGGCTGATTCAGACACATCCCTTTACAATGCATTTAAGCAAAGAACCACAGGTGATGCCCATTCATTTCCGTTTGAAAACTGTTTTCTTCAGGCTTCACAAAAGCGTGGCCTGAGGCAAAGACCTTCCTGACATTCAGGGCAACAGAACAATAGGTAATCAAAAGGCCCTTCACAGGGTTTCTCTACTGAGACTTTCTGGGTCACAGTGATATCTGACTTTTCTGAGATGCTTGCCATTCTCTTCAGCTATCCAGTAAATGTCCATGTCACAGTGCTTGGAGGTGGTACATATCGTGGATGCAAATGCATGAACCTATTCTGGAGAGTGGCTAGATTTCAGGAAGAAAACAGGAACTTAGGAAAATAGCAGGTGTTGCCCATCGATAAGGCAAGCCCTAGTGCATTCATAAATTGGGCAGGATGAATGCTGGGAAGCTTTCTACTTGACAGGAAACATCCATTGATGCATTCTCTTTTCTAATGTCTACAAGCAAGGACACAGTGGGATACACAGACATAGAAACACTCGCCTTGTGAAACAACTTACTAGAAACAGTTCACTCCAAACCAAACAAACCGACTTTCCTGCCTATTCTCAGAACATGAGACAAAACCACAAACACACATCCACACCCACAAAGGCACCTCCTTCCCCAAGTAGGTCTCTCACTCTCCAGAGTATCCTCTTACTGCTGGGCCATACTATGTTCCCCCGATATGGCGTTTCCTGTCTCAGATCTGGTCTCCTTGTCCAACTCTGTGAAGTGGTCAGGAGCCAGCTGTGAGCCACTACCTACTTTTTCAGGAAAGGCCCCTCTTCAGAGAACTCCTGGCATTTGGCCATCCTCACATCAGTAGGTACCAAGAAAGACTGACTCTGTCCTTGCTAAATCGAAGCAAGTGAGACACTGGGACTGGGACTGAGACTGACTCTGTGTGCCTGGCTTCCTGGATCCCAAGTTCAGAGAGTTCCATTACCAAGGGATTGAAGTGAGGTCACATCCTTCAGGAACTGAATGAGGTCACTGCCTTGGCAACCACTTTGTCCAAACAGTTGCTTTCAAGCGTACCATGAGAAGGAGGCTTACCCTATTTTCTGTAGCACTTTCACAAATTAGAATGGTATATCAACCATAGGCACCAAGGAACCGCTCTCCACACAGGCCTGATTTGGTCCATCTTCTTTATATTTGGAAGAGAGCCTTTAGTCCAGGGAGCACTGCAGTGAACCTCTGCACTAAAACTATTAGCAAGCACCTGATGGAGGACGCCTCCATAGGTAAGTGGCTCCTTTATAACATCTGATATCTGGTTAAGGGAGATCTCTTCTGATGACAGAGATGTGGCACGGGGAGGCTCACATATACTTCTGTCCAGGACAGTAACGAGAATCTTTCTGTCCTCTGTTCTGTTCTGTAGGGAATTCCTCTGGAACTGTAGAGAGGTGCCGACGGGCACGCATGCGCTCCTACCCTGGAGCTTTAGCAAGATGTTGCACTCTTGCCCTGTTTCTGTGTTTAGGCGCTGGGTTTCTGTTTTTTTGTGTTCTGTGTTCTATTTTTTGGTTTTTTGTTTGTTTGTTTTTGTTCGTTTTGTTGTGTGATATTGGTGGTAAAAACTTAAGTATATTGGACATGAAAATCAGAAATAAAGAGATTAAGCCTGACACCCCTTTGGACTGTGTTTTAAGGAACTGCAATGAACTTTATCCCCCATTGTAAAGCAGGATGATAGAAGCCCCTAGCTGGCTGCCTGGAGCACACCCATTGCAGAGGGCTATGCCTGCTGGGGATCTAAGAACTGAGTATCTCCCAGGTTAACAAGTGAAACTCCTTTAAAACCCCTTGTCCCTCCAGATAAAGAGAGTCACAACTTTGGCAGAGTCCCCTGTGTTTCTCCTTTGTTAGCCAAGCAATAAAACTCCTTTTTTCTTTTTCTCAAAACCCAGTCCTCATTATTAAATTTGTATTAATTGGCTTCAAGGTCAGGAACCAAACTTTAAGTTACAAATCTTTTACCCCCCCTCTGCCCCGGAACTTTGTGAGAGCTATCTACTGAAATGTTAGGAGATAGAGCATGCTTGATGTGGAAATGAATCAGAGGAGCTAATCCTGTATGTAAAAGGGGAAACTGAGGGACTCCCAGCAGCTGCCAAAGCCCTGTTGATTCAGGGAATTACCTCCTTCCTTCCCTGCACTGTAAGGATTATGCCACCTCTGTCTTGTTAAAAAAAGAGAAAAAGAAAAAGGTGACACTAAATGCAGTAAAGTCACCATGGAGACACTTTATTTTACATTTCAGGTTGCCCTTCTGTGAAAACATCTGGTCCCCTTGTGGGGACATCTATGGTGCCACTGCTGTAGGAGATTTTTCTCTTATCTGCTCTGGTTTAAAGGGTTCTGTCTGACAGCCATAGTCTGAACCTCCTTTCTGTCTGTATTGTGTCTTAGTTTCTGGCCCTTTAAGACATCTGCAATAATGTGTTGATATTATAAATTGTTTTTGGGGAATGATCTTAGCTGAATGTGTGTCTAAATGATGATGTTTTATTTTAACAATCTGGTAACTGAATGGGTTTTTGAAGCATTGCACAATCTTGGAGTAAAAAGTCGGGTTTAGGTAATTGTTTAGTTTATGATTTCAGATAATTCATGCCAGAGAACTTAAATACTTAGGATGGATAACTGAAGAACTCTACTTCCAAGTTGGCAAGAAACTTCCCAATCATACGGTCTTTTTTTTTTTTTTTTTCACCAATTTTGAATTGGGTAGCCTGGGAAAATGTCACTGTGTGTACCAGTGCATTAATTTGGACATAAATAGTAAATCATAGTATGGTGTCTGTTGACAAAACAAGATGTAAAGATATAAAATTTTGTGAATTGTATCTTAAACTTGTATCATAATTTTCAACATCTGAACCTGAAAATTATGGTTAAAATGCCTTAGTCCTGAGATGTCTGTTCAGAATAGCAGTTTTTTTGCTGCTCCTTCCAGACCTCAGCCATGGCTTATGTTGAAATGCAAATGAAAGAAGCCTGCAAGCTTTGTACGAGAGTGATTTGAGGTCTAAGGGAAAAAAAGGTAAATTGTATGTTATTTACTAATTACTGGCAAGTCATTTTTTCTAGGACTCTTATTTTTTTTCTTAGATACTTTATGTTTTTTGACCTCATGATTTTGAGCATACAGACCTAGGTTAATGTTTTTCTGATCAGTTCTATCTTTGACCAACTGTGGACTTTTTGAAACATTGCAATAAAGATTTCAACTACGAAAAGCTACAAGGCCTTTACTATTATTATGTGTGCACAAATTGTTATGTGTTGTATGTCTATATATACATATATCCGTATATCATATATATGATACACAAATTAACATATATAAGGAGCGCTCATAAAAAAATAGCGCTCGTAAAAACAAATTTTAAAAAAGTGGATCCAAAGATCTTTAATTCACGTGATTTAAATGTTTCAATTTAAATTGGATAAAGAGATAAAAACAAATGTCTTTAAATTTAAGCTTACAAAGTTTTCTAGGTGTTCAAACATCTAACAAAATATTAACATCTACAAAATGTCTAATATGCCTTGGCTCTAGTACCTTTCCTTCAACATAAAAATGGTTTACACTGTTCAATACATTTCTCTAACTTTTTGATAAATAAGTAAAGTAAATTTGATATGGGATTACTCATTCATGAGTACTTTTGTTAGATATCTGATTGATTTACTAAGATCTGTATTTTTTTTAGTAAACTCTGTATAAGATTGTAAAAATCAGTCATGTGTTAATGAGACAAAAATTTCTTAAAACATAAGTTTACCCATAACATTGAGTTTATTAAGATTTATGTTTTCTAGAGCAAGCAACCATAAAAATTAAACAACTGATTAAATAAAAACTGTTATTTTAGAGCACCGTACTGCCATTTCTTTAAAAGCCAAACTTGATTAATGTAGAAACATAAATGTAATTGTTATGCTATTAATGTTTTCATATCTTACAGGTATGGAAGTCTGTAAGGTAGAAACGTTTAAAGAGTATT
This sequence comes from Callospermophilus lateralis, assembly GCF_048772815.1. NCBI lineage: Eukaryota > Metazoa > Chordata > Mammalia > Rodentia > Sciuridae > Callospermophilus > Callospermophilus lateralis. The sequence continues at coordinate 43,110 of NW_027513479.1, forward strand.
ATATCAAGCTGGTGCTCTGAAGTTGTGTGGTAAAAAATATATTGTGGATTTATTTACCTGTTATCAATAAGATATGTAAATTTTTATGTTACTTTTTACATTGGGGAACAATTTAAATGTATTTTTAAGTTAATTAGAGCCTAATCTTTGTAAAGGTTAAAAACTTTCAGCCTTTCTTTAATTCATGTTTTAAATGTGATATCATATGGTGTTAGCTAATGTTCATGTGACCTCAAACAATTTATTTAAACATTGTCAAATGATATTTAAAAATAAAGATCAGCTTTAGAACTAAAATAGTTAAGATTTATAAAGAGCCCTGCCTTTCCTGAGATAAGGCTGTGTGTCCCATCTTACTACATGTGAGAATGACTATGAAACGATTAGGTCAGATAATATTTCTTTAAAGTTATGTTAAAAAGTTTTTTTTTATTGTCAATATTCCTAGGATCTCAAACAGGGGATATAATGTATAACTCAGCCAAAAAATTCAGGGAAGATATTACACGAACTAAGTATTTTTACTTTTGTTAATTTTAGTTTGAAATTTTCTTATAAGTGATCTAAAGATTCCCTGTTAGTGTTTTACAAATGCGTTGCTATAAGAACACAACATGGGTTTATTCAAGATAATAAGTCATCAACTACAATACAGACAGAATAATACAGATCCCAATTAATAAAAAGGTAATTATAAAGTTATAGACATTAAAGCCCAGTACTCTTAATGTAAGGCTGTTAAAATTTATTTGCTGGATTTTTAAGATTAGGATTTAAAATGAATGTTAAATGAAAAGGGCCAAGAAAACCAATATTTGGCTCTTGCCCTCTGAGTCAGTCTGAATCCAGGGAACAGGGGACTTCACTAAAGAGCTTTGCAACTCTGGGCCACATAACCTCCTGATCAGGGAGATTAATGAGACCACTGAAGAACAGAAAGCCAATCAGTGCATTTGTTACAAAGAGGAGAGTCATCAGAGAAAGGAGACATCCCTGATGCTTCTGAGGGAAGCCAAATGGTCAAGCAAGACCTGGACCCACCTAGCGCAAATGGCACTAGCAGAACTGAGAATCTCCTCTCAAGTTTCCCCAGAATTGATTCCCACAAAAGCTCAGCTGACTGTTAACAATAGATAGAAACAAAAGTCAGTTTGACTGCTTCATCTTAAACACTTAGCAAAGACAGTTAAGACCAAAATACAGCCACTCCTGGGCATTTTAAATAATAATAATAATAATAATAATAATAATAATAAAATTTTAAGGTATGCACTTTATCTTATCCTCCCAAAATAAGTAAGACTGGAGGCTACAAAGAAGGATTCTCACAGAGGAATGCCTAATACTTATAAAAAGAGACTATCAAGAAGAGCTGCCACAGGCAGAAGTTTTCAGTTTAAGACCTACAGATATTCCTAACCTACACAGGTAGGCTTGGTGTTTGCTAGTACGATTATCCAGCCATGAGTAACAGAATTAAAGGTTTCTCTATTAGACGCAGAGGTCATATTAGTAAAAGGATTTTTACAAGATCAGATGACATTAAATTATTAAACTGTGTCTTATTGGGAGGGCCAACTGTAACACTTAAAGTTAAATATTAAGTAGACAGTCCTGATAATTGGGGATATTAAAGACTGGTGAGGGAATTTCTATACAGTGACATGTTCCAGCTGCTGCAACATTTATTCAGTACTCATGGTTTTTGTTTCACTCATAGAAGAATCCATTCACAGATGACTTTACAACCTGTTCTTCCCCAACCTGACTTCAAACCGAACTGACTTCTAAAGGGCAACTCATGTCTCTCAACTGACTTCTAATAGTCAACTCATGTCCCTCACGATGAGCCCACTCACGTCACCCTGTCTTAGGAGAGAAGAAGAAAAAATTAGTGATGAAACTCTTTTTACAACAATGGAGAGAAAGATAATAGACTATCAATATAAATAATTAATTAAGTCAGGTAAAATCAGGGAGATCGGTTTTGGGTGAGTTGTAAAATTTTGGAGACTCTTATCAGAGGGATAAAAATTTCCTCAGTGTTCTTCCCATAATCTATCAAAGATTTGAAAGGGACACAGAGAAAAGGGGGAAATTGTAGACCCAACCTGATCTTTTATTAAAATTGGGAGCCATCATGCCACAAAGCCATGAAAAGATAATTTTGGCTTTACCATAAATTACTTCAAATTCTGAACCTGCGTGGAATGCCTGCCCACGTCTTGAACTCACGCATGCCCAGCTCTCTGACCAGATAGCAGCCCTCTCTGAAACTTTAGTGACACATCATAAATATTTGCCTTCTCTGGCCAGACAACAACCCTCTCTGAGGCTCTAATGGTCCTCATGAATTCTGATGTAGGGACAGCAAAAAAATTGTAAACTACCTTTAATGTGATGTTTATCAGAGTTCTGTTATCTGTAACCCCCCTTTTGTGTAACTTTCTGGGCTATAAAACTGGGCTGTAGGAAAGCTGGGGATGCTGTCTTGTTCCCACCATTTTGGGAGGGAGAGGCAGCATGGCCGGTGGAAATAATAAGCTTAATTTTATTTGATTTTAATTTGAGTCAGTGGTCTTTTCTAGCATCCTGGTCTAACAGGTAAACACTCCAAAGACGTGGAGCTCTGCCGGCCTAAAGACTTCTTGAGAAACTTCCTCTGAGGTTGGGCACTTGAAATATATGTTGTTGTAAGGAGATTTAGCTTCCTTTCTAGTGACACCATAAAAGCTGGGTCTGCATCTACGTGACCTGAAGGACATGGTTTTTTGTATTCTAATGAACATGAGGCAGCAGTGCTGAATTTTGTATTTATAGGTAAACTGTGGCCACTTGGTGCTCAGTGTCTCCCCGTGTGAACTGTGAAGCCATTTGGACATCCTCCACTTTTCGTGGTGTTTCTTGCTGCTGCACTGGGAGTTTGGTATTTGCTTCATGAAATACAACGAGTTCAACTGGGACCCAGTATTGGAGGGAGTTCTGTCACTTGTGGTGACAGAGAATGCACCAACCAGGCTTCTATCTCACAAAGGTTGCCCATTTGTCCATAGAAATCTGACTCTGAACTTTGCCCAGAAACCTCTCCATGTAACAAGAAGGGTCTGCTGGCTGCACCATATCAGTCACAAGCCATTTTGAAGGCAATGGAAAATCCTCCTGGCCACACCACAGATGTATTATCACACACCTGCCCACCACTGCAATAGGCCCACTACTCAGCAGGGTCCAACTTACTGGCATCTTTGTTCTACACCATTTTCATGAAACCCCGTCAATCATGGCATTCTCTTGTACACTCATGATCAGGAAAAAGACATCCAAAGGTTCTCCAGTGCCACCTGGTTAAGGGAATTTCAAAAATTTTATTGTATTTATTTAGCCATTTTTCATGGATGAAGTTGGAGGCATTGTGGGTTTCAGTTCATTCAGGAACCATTAAATGGTGAGGAAACTCATTTCAATGAAATCTCTGGAGAAATCTCACAGGCAAGTCATCCCATAGAGTGGTCAAAACGTCACATGAAGCCAGGCCCATTGAGGTCTTCAATGTGACGTCCATGGGTGTTCTGACTGTCAACTATGGCTGCCACATCTTTCAGAATAAAATCATGTGATATCTTAGCTGAGATTCCAAGGCTCTGTGGAAATTCACCCTTCTTTTTTGATCTCAGTTTCCAAGGGGAAATCCAATGTGTGGCCTCCTAAAATCTGAACACAGTTCATGGCAATATTTCTCTGAGATCAGTTCCAGAACTCAGACTCTAAGGGGAATCACACCAGAGTTCAAGCCCAGGTAGACCCTGTCATCACTTCCAAGCACTACACAAATGATCACAATTAAAACCAAAACACTCCCACAAGGCCCTCATCTCCTTCCATATAGACACTCATCATAACCTGTGGCTGGAGGTTTCCATGAGGGGCTCAGCCCAAGACAGTGTACAAAATAAACTCCCTTGCCCATAATTTGCCTAAAGTCAGGGTTGCCTGGATACCCTTCCTGAGAACCAGGAGTGATCAAATAAGCCTGCCATAAATACTGCTCTGCTTCTCCAATTTGAGGCCTACTGACTCTCGGGTATAGACTCTTTATGTGAATTGGAATCATGAGAAAACCCAAGCACATATGGGCTATCATCTGCAGTGTTTTGAGAACTCATTTGACACAAAGGATCCCTATTTTCACTTGATGGAGGTTAGGAACGTTACAGAGGAAGGCGAGAGACTTCGTCCACAATGACTGCTTTTTTGGCCATTTTGGTTTTGGAAGCACACGTGGGAACTTTCTTTAGATCCATCAGGTGCTGAGAATCTATGCAACAGCCTCACACATGGCCAAGAGTCTGATGCAGACACATTCCTTTCCAAAGCAATTAAGCAAAGAGCAACAGATGATGCCCATTAATTCCCCTTGAAAACCGTTTCCTTCAGGCTTCACAAAGGAGTGGCCTGAGGCAAAGACCTTTCTGACATTCAGGGCAACAGAACAATAGATAAGCAAATGGCCCATTGCAGGGTTTCTGGAATGATATCTGAGTTGTCTGAGATGATCCCATTCCCTTCAGCTATCCAGTACATGGCCATGTCACAGAGCTTGGAGGTGGTACATATCATGGACCCAAAACCCTGAACCTATTCTGGAGAGTGGCCAGAATTCAAGAAGACATACAGGAACTTAGGAAGATAGTAGTTGTTGCCCATCCATTAGGAAAGCCACATTCCATTCATAAATTGGGCAGGATGAATGCTGTGAAGTTTTCTACTAGACAGGACACATCCATTGATGCATTCTCTTTTCTAATGTCTACAACCACGGACACAGTGGGATAAACAGACATAGAAACACTCGCATTGTCAAAAGACTTACTAGAAACAGTCCACTCCAAATCAAACAAACCGACTTTCCTATATATTCTAAGATCATGAGACAAAACCACAAACTCACACGCACACCCACAAAGTCAACTCCTTCCCCCAAGTAGGTCTGTGACTATCCGGAGTGTCCTCTGACTGATGGGACATACTACGTTTCCCCGAAATGGGCTGTCCTATGTCACATCTGGTCTCCTTGGCCAACACTGTGAAGTTGTCAGGTGCCAGTAGTGAGACACTACCTGCTTTCTCAGGAAAGGCCCCTCTTCAGAGCTCTCCTGGAATTTGGCTATCCTCACATCAGTAGTTACACAGAAAGACCGATTCTGTCCTTGGTAAATCCAAACATGTGTGGCCACTGGGACTGGGACTGGGAATGACTCTGGGTACCTGGCTTCCTGGATCCCAAGTTCAGAGAGTTCCATCACCAAGAAAGTTATATAGGTCACTTCCTTCAGGAACTGAATGAGGTCACTGCCTTGGCAACATCTTTGTCCTAACAGTTGCTTCCAAGTGTCCCAATAGATGGAGGCTGCCCCTACTTCCTGTGACACTTTCACAAGTAAGAATGGTATATCAAACATAGGCACCCGTAAACAGCTCTCCACACAAGCCTGGTTTGGTCCATCTTCTCTACATTAAGAAGAGAGAGACTGCTTCAGACACACCCCTTCATCCTGACCTGTTTTTTTTTTTTTTTTTTTTTGTCATGAAAGATGACTTTCGCTCTCTCAGGTCCTTCATAGCTTTCTATATCTTCCCCAGGGTTCACTTCTGCATGGACCTTTGAGGTTCTCAGCAGGTGGAAGATCTCTTACATTTCTATATAAGAACAACTTTGTCCTTGCTTTTCTGTAAAGTTAGGTTGAGGAAACAAAGTATGGTTAGGATTAATAACATGATTGATTTGGGTTAGGAATCATTCTGCTGCATGAATAATGATATTGGGAACCTGCAATATTTATAAGGATATATAGAGGTGAAATATATGTATGAAAACACAAATCTAGGTAAGATTTGAAGCCCAAAAGGGCATTGGATCCTTGATTGGGATACTTTACTCTGAATTATGTTGTGCACATGTGTCTCAGATAAATCTATACATAATGGCATAGGACCTTGTACCTTGGATAATTGAATGTTGAAGAGAACATCCAGTCAAAAAAGGATAGTTGGTAGGATTAGGAAGATACTTGATAGGATTAGAAAAAAGAGTCAGTATAGGATTTGGACAAAAACTTCCTTAGCAATAGGGTTTCAGGTAGACAGAAAATGTAAATGTCAGCACATTTGAAGAGTCAGTCACAATGATGAACTGGGGAAAATATGTAGGAAAGCAGATATCATTAGAGACATTAGGAAATCAGGCAAATGATGAAGTGATTGATAGGATTAGACATTTTCAACAGGCTTGAGGTTGAATACATAATCTTAGGAAGAAACAAATATGTAGTCACCAATAGGATTGACATTTGAGAGCATTAGGCAACCTGGACATGGGTGATTTTCATAATCCATACTCACATTCCATTTAGGCTTTGGTACAATTGTAAGTGTGACTTTGCATTTTGTGGCCAGAATATTACTGTGATAAAATGTATATGTAGATCAGGTGACATGAGTCTTTCTTGCACCATTTCTGGGAGCAATATTTAGAAGAGATATAAATTAGTATTGGGGGCACAAATAGGTGTACCATGTGTGAATATATAATATAACAGATTCCAACTTTAGAAATTGGAATAAATTGATATCTGAAAATACACAGGAAATGTCATATTGACATACATACATTCATTCCAACCAGTTATACATCTAATGGTAATATTAGGGTTGTGGTTTATCATAAAGTGTGTGTGAGTTTTGCTTCAAAATTGATTATGGAAATCGAAAATAATGTGTTTGGAAAGAAGTCTCAATAAATAACCAGTCAAAAGCAAGGAGGAATACATGTGTACTGAAGCAGGAAGTGATTGAATGTGTTTCAAATGTCTTTAAATTTGTGAACTTGTGGATGAAATGTATATACTATGATGTACAAAAACTGAAGAAATAGTAATGTACCAGTGTTAAATAAAAATGAACGTCAAAATACACATCATGCCCCTTTGGAATCTAATTGCATTGATGTTAAATTGGGTCAGTTACAGTAGAAATATAAGGATTTGTTTGCACCATTCAGTGAAGTGAGTTTTCAGTACTAGAAAACAAATATGTATTTCAGGTGGATGAATATTTCTGAAAATAATCGTATGAAAATTTGATTATAAAACCACATACATGAGCATGAGTGAATTATTTAGGGTGTGTATAATAGGACACATATATTTTATATTTGGAAAAATCTAGAGAATATATATATATATATCTCACAGAGAAACATTAGAAAGTAGCAATATATATGCCAATCAAAATTCATCGTGAAATATATATCATCCACCGATCCAAAAATATTAATTTTACTGAACATGGATTTATGTATAATGTTGTTCAACTAAAAATCTCACTCATAGTTTGAATTTTCAGTTCCAAAAGCGTTTAGGAGGGGTGATCTCTTCTCATACTTTGTTTCTGCCAAGTTAGCCACCTCACAAAAATGTACGTGTGATACCAGGTATGATTTTATATGTGCATATAAAAATACATGTGCTGAATTGGCTACAGAAAAAAGGAGACAGAAATTCACATATGTGTTAACTTTAAAAACACATGGAGTACTATTTCAACAAACAATTGACAAGATTTATAACTCCTACACTATATCATGCAAAAGGCAAGACCAACTATACACCATGCCTCCTCTGAACTGCTTGTATTAATATTATGTTTGGGTTATTTGTCTCCATCATATTAGGATTAGTAGTCAGAGTCTATTAGGGTATGGGTTACTGACAGGGATTCAGTATTTCGAATGGAAAATTGGAAAATGAATCCAATGTGTATGTAAATATGTGCTACACAAAAATCTTCCCACTCTCATCCAGAACAATACCTTGACAACACCTTCACCCCATGCAAGACACAATTAGAGGAGAAGAGTTAGAAAATCCATGAATACATATCTGGAATGGAATGCGATCAGAAGTTCACAACCTTGGAAGTGTTAGAGGAGTTTTCAAAAGTAAGGGACAGGGTAAACACTTCAAAAACATGGAGGTCTGTTGTCCTAGAGACTTATTGAGATACTGCCTGTGAGGTTGGGCACTTGAAATATATGTTGTTGTCACGTGCTTTAGCTTTCTTTCTAGTGAAATCATCAACCTGGGTCTGCATCTATGTGACCTGGAGGACATGGTTTCTTATTTTCCATCCGTGGGTGGGCCCCTTGCTTAAGAGCTCTGGCTACTGGACAAATTTTACACAAAGAAGCCTCTAATCTGACTTTTGGGGCCCCTTGAACTATCTACTCCCCACATCACTTGAAAGATCTTTTACCTTAAAAGTGTCTTCAAACCCTCCCTACATCCAGAGTTCTGTCGCTCCTCACTTCCTTTCTGGAAAACCCTAATATTATTTTCCTCCCCTGCTCTGCACTGAACCCTGCCTCACTGCTCCCAATAACTCCCATGTCTCACACACCAACTCAAAATTGCTTCGAAAACTTAGATGATTTCCTCCCCTGTCATTCTTCCATTTTTGAGAGACCACTCACCAAGCCTGACCTTATCTGGTTTACTGACAGCAGTTCCTTTAGGCAGAATGGAACTCATTACTCTGGATACGCTGTATTTTAAGCCACTGAGATTATAGAGGCCAAAGTTTTGCCTTCAGGAACTACAGACCAGCAGGCTGATTTTATAGCATCCACTCGTGCCTGCCTTCTAGCACAAGGCAAATCCCTCACCCTCTAAAATGATTCAAAATATGTCTTCCATATCTTATTATCCCATGCTGCAATTTGAAAGAAGCGAGGCCTACTTACCACCAAAGGTAATGCGATCACTAATTCAGCTCTTATAACCAATCTGATAGAGGCCTCCCACTTACCCACTCAGTTGGGAGATGTCCATTGTAGGTCCCATCAGAAGGACGGCTCTCTTATCACTGAGGGCAATGCCAAAGCTGACCAGGTGGCACGAATGGCTGCTACCACTTCCAATCATGGCCCCCATGGTGGACATATAATGGCCACTTTAGACAGCTCATCTGAAGCCCCTACTTCTTTCAGTAAGAACAAGCATCTTTTCAAGTTCCTTCATACTCTATTCCTTTCCAATTCTCAGTCTTTGACCCTCTTTATACAGAGTTTCTTCTTCCTCACTCCCTCTGACAAGCCATGCTACAGAATATAGCCTCTAATTGTCAGATCTGTCAGCGGACCAACCCTCATACTCCTTTAAGGCCCAAACGTTTCCCTTCCCAACAAGCCCGGGGACACATTCCCTCTACTGACTGGCAGGTAGACTTCACCAACATGCCCACAGTATGGCACACTAAATACCTCCTTGTCTTTGTGGACACTTTCTCTGGTTTGGTTGAGGCATTTCCCACTTCCAATAAAAAGGCTTCCACTTTAGCTTCAATCTTACTGACAGACATCATCCCCAGGTTTGGTATGCCCACTTCCCTACAATATGACAATGGCCCTGAGTTTACTTCTAGGATCACACAAAAGGTCTCTCAAGCCCTCTCCTTCAAGTGGCATTTCAACTGTCCATATTTCCCCCAGGCTTCAGGGAATGTGGAAAGGGTAAATCGTACTCTAAAGGAAGTCCTTACCAAATTGACAATGGAATTAAACATAGACTGGGTCAAACTCCTTCCCTTGGCTTTGCTTCGAATCAGAGCTCTCCCTAAGAAACCATCTTTACTGTCTCCTTTTGAGATAATGTATGAAAGACATCTTATAACCCCTGCGTTGGTCATTTCACAAGGACCTCTCACCCGAGATTTGTCTTTGCCTCTCTTGCTTCATCTCCGCTCGGAACTCTGGAAATATCAGGACTGGCTTCTTCCGGACCCAGTCTCCTCTCCAAACACTCCTCCCTTAACACCTGTTAGTCTAGTCTATTATAATACCCCAGAGGAGAAAGGGACTCTTGCCCCAAAATGGGAAGGCCCCTATCCTGTCATTCTCTGTACCCCCACCGCCGCCAAACTCTCCTTACCAGACAACCGTCTCACTCCCTGGAATCACATGTCTAGGTTGAAGCCACATCACCAGGAGGCCCCACATGCTGACGACAGGGCCACCCCAGAGGAACTCCAAGAATCACCTCCTGAACCTCCCCTTTACTCCTGCTCTCCACACCCATCTCACCCATTTAAGTTGCGGCTCACACGGTTTTCCTTGCAGCCCAATTCCTCTTAAAGAAGGCACAATGAGCTCTCCCAACACCCTAGTCTTCTCTAACTGCTTGTTTTTTGTGCTCTGCTTATTTTCTGTGCTCTGTCAGGACTGGTCTTTACCCTCCTCACCTACCATGCATTTATTCACTCTTCGGGAACGATACTCAGAACATGGCATGCAGACGGTCCGCGGAGTGGATGCAACTACTTGCTTCATCCACAACTGCACCTCTATTTCCCTAAAATTGTCACCTTCAAGGACCTTCGTCCCTGGTAGCTGGAACTGGCCTTTCATTTGCTTCCTTTTTGATCAAACAAAAGATTATTGTCATTGGTGGCCTGAGATATATAATGGGTGCCCCTATTGGTCATGCAGGTTCCATGATGAACGTGGTAGCTATTCTTACCACTCACTCGGTTACCCTGAAGGGTGGACTTCTAGTTACATAAAGTGGCATAAAGGCTCTTCATCCAATAACAATGCATGGTATACTTTAGATAAACCTGACCCCAAGGCCAAACGTTGGGGCTATGTTGAGTTTGCTGTCTATGCTCAGACAACCTCAGTCAGACCCACAGGGTGGATTACTATTGGCCGCACCCTGATTACGCCACCTAAGGCAACCATCCAGGTAGTCGAACACATTAAGGACTCAGAATCAAAACTTCGAGATCGTATCCATAGCTCATCCAAAGAGGATTCAGAGCCTTCAACCCCCTCAGGTCCCTCTCCCACATGGCTCAATTTGCTACACCAAACGTTTTGATTATTAAACTCCACCCGTCTTTCTTTGCCTACTTCTCAGTGCTTTCTCTGTGCTTCACTTAGTCGTCCACTTCTAGCAGCAGTCCCATTAGCGGCAGAAAATATTCCAGCAAAACCCTACAATTTCTCTAAAAAGGACAAACCCTACATGTGACACGTAACCCACTGTGGGAAAGTTATTCCACCAATACTTTATTTCCTTTCATCTGTTTCCACCTGCCAATAATGAATCCTTTACCCGTTTGTTCCTTGAGCTACAACACCCCATAGAGCCCTGTGTTTAGGCAACCTGAACATTTCCTCTGGTGTAATGGGTCTTTAAGTACCTCAACCATCAATGTCTCTGGCACCTGTTTCTTGGTTACTGTAGTTCCTCAGCTATCTTTGTATACTCCCACCGAATTCCGACAGTTGGCCCTACCTTCCCGCACCCGTAAGGTAGTCTTTCTGCCGGTTCTGGTAGGCCTCATTTTAACAACCTCAGTGACGAGTCTCGGACTCTCTGGTGGAGCTATAGGTCATGCTCTATGGGCATCCAATGACCTTCAACAAAAACTGCAGGAAACACTCAATACCATGGCTGAGTCTCTGGGTTCCTTGCAGCGGCAGGTTACATCATTGGCACAAGTGGCTTTACAGAACCAAAGGGCAATTGATCTTCTCACTGCAGAAAAAGGGGTTACATGCCTATTCCTCAGAGAGGAATTTTGCTATTATGTTAATGAATCTGGGCTAATAAAAAAAAATGTTGTTAAATTGCAGGAATTATCGACCGAATTTCTCAAACATACCTCCTCCAATCCCATCATAGGGTTCTTCCAATCCTATCTTGCCATGTACTTACTACATATCTTGGGGCCCCTTATTGGGATGCTCCTTTTTGTGCTCTCTTGCCCTGCAAAATGAAGTGCCTTCAAACCCAACTGCAAAAAATTCCTAATCAAACTTTCAACCAGCTTTTGCTTAGGCACTACCAGCCTCTGATGACCGATGAACCCCCAACATCTCCAAGAGAACAGTAACTCAGTGATGAAGCTCACTACCAGGCATGATGGAATGCAATGGGTATCAGACAGCGGGAGACAACGAGCTCTGAGAACCTCTTAATCTGCCATCCTGGATTCATGAGTCTTTACCACCTTCTAAGATTTCTCATGGCCCTTGGCCTCTTCTATGTCAGTCCCCCAACATGGAACTTCTGCCAAAAAATGACATTTCCTTTAATTTTTATCTTCATTCTGTTTTTATTTGCTCTGATCTTCTTCAGGTGCTGGTGACGCCATGTCCAGGCAATGCTTCCAGTATTTCCTAGAGTCTCTGTTACAGGACCAGTGGCTGATACCAACAATCTCTTCCATCCAGGACTAGTTCCATGCCATCGACAACTTTGGCTTCAGGGAACATTCATTGACTTCACCCCTACGAAAGTAGCTGTCTATAGCCACTGGGTTTTATTTCTGGCTGCCATGATAATCCCAAACCTGCTCCATGAGCATTCCTCCACTTCTCTTTCTAGGCCCCACACCACCCCCACACAACAGGAAGCAGCCGGATCTGACAAATGACGCCCCACTTCCTAAGAAAACAAAAAGGGTGGAATGTTGGGAAAAGAATAAATGGCAGCCATACCCCAGAGAAAAACCTCAACATGGCGCCTAAGGACTTCTTCTTCCTACCTTCTTCATTTCTGCAGTGGCGCAAAAAGTTCCCACCCTTGTGAACTCTCACGTCAGCGCCAATTTCAAATCTCACTTGTGGGGAACCTTAGCCCCAATGAGAACTAATTCCTGGGCTCTGGAGCTGATATCTGAAAGAACTTGCCAATAAACGGGTTGCTGCCATTTATCTAAGCCCTACCATCTCCCCCTTAGTTCTATATAAGCATACAGCTTTGAGCAATAAAATTGGAATTCTCCCGGTGAAGTGTCATTGCGTGGGGAATTATTTCACTCATGATCAGCAACAGGATATCCAAAGGTTCTCCAGTGCCACCTGGTCATGGGAATTTCAGAAATTTGATGGTATTTATTTAGCCATTTTTGAAGGATGAAGTTGGAGTCACTGTACGTTTCAATTAATGCAGGAACCATTATGTGGTGAGGAAGCTCATTTAAATTAAAACTCTGGAGAAATCTCACAGGCAAGGCTTCCCAAAGAGTGGCCAAAAGGTCACATGAAGCCAGGATCATTGAGGTCTACAATATGAGTTCCATATGTGTTTAGATTCTCAACTATGGCTGCCAAGTCTTTCAGAATAAAATCATGTGATATCCTGGCTGAGATTCTCACTGCACTGTGGAAAGACACCCTGGCACTCGATCTCAGTTTTCAAGGGAGGCTTCTCATGCGTGGCCTCCTAAAATCCCAACACATTTCATGGCAATACTTCTTTGAGGTAAATTCCAGAACTCAGTCTCTAAGAGGAATCATGCCAGAGTTCAAGCCCAGGTGGATCCAGTTATCTCTTCCAACCGCCAAACAAATGACCACAATTAAAACCAAACACTCCCACATGGCCCTCATTTTCTTCCATATAGACACTTATCATAACCTCTGGATGGAGTTTTTCATGAGGGGTGCAGCCCAAGACAGTGTCAAAAATAAGCTCCCTTGCCCCTCATTTGCCTAAAGTCAAGGTGGCCTGGACACCCATCTGGTGAACCAGGAGTGATCAGATAGGCTAGCTGTTAATACTGCTCTGCATCTCCAATTTGAGGCCTACTGACTGTCAGGTATAGATTCTTTATATGATTTGGAGCCATGAGAAAACCCAAAAACCTATGGGCTAGCCTCTGCAGGGCTGTGCATAACTCATTTGACCCAAAGGATCCGTATTCTCACTTGATGGTGGTCATGAACCTTACAAATGAATGCGAGAGACTTCATTCACAATAATTGCTCTTTTGGTAATTTTGGTTTTGGATGCACACATGGGATCTCTCTTTATATCCATCAGGTGCTGAGAATCTAAGCCACAACCTCACACAGGGCCAAGAGGCTGATTTAGACACATCCCTTTCCAAAGCAATTAAGCAAAGAGCCACAGGTGGTGCCCATTCATTTTCATTTGAAAACTGTTTTCTTCAGGCTTCACAAAGGGGTGGCCTGAGGCAAAGACCTTCCTGACATTCAGGGAAACAGAACAATTGATAAGCAAAAGGCCGAAAGCATGGTTTCTCAACTGAGACTTTCTTGGTCACACTGATATCTGTGTTTTCTGAGATGCTCGCCATTCCCTTCAGCTATCCAGGACATGGCAATGTCACAGAGCTTGGAGGTGGTACATATTTTGGACACAAAACCATGAGACTATTCTGGAGAGTGGTGAGAATTCTGGAAGAAACAGGAACTTAGGAAGGTAGCAGGTGTTGCCCATGGATAAGGCAAGCTGCAGTCCATTCATAAATTGGGCAGGATGAATGCCGGGAATCTTTCTACTATACAGGACATATCAATTGTTGCATTCTATTTTCTAATGTCTACAACCACGGACACAGTGGGATACACAGACATAGAAACACTTGCCTTGTCCAACGACTTACTAGAAGAAGACCACTCCAAATCAAACAAACCGTCTTTCCTACCTATTCTCAGATCATGAGACAAAACCACAAAATCACACCCACACCCACAAAGACACCTCCTTCCCCCATGTAACTCTGTGACTATCCGGAGTTTTCTCTGAGTGGTGGGCCATACTATGTTCCCCCAAAATGGCCTGTCCTATCTCAGATCTGGTCTCCTTGGCCAACTCTGTGAAGTTGTCAGGAGCCTGCGGTGAACCACTACCTACTTTCTCAGGAAAGGCCCCTATGCAGAGCTCTCCTGGTATTTGGCCATCCTCACATCTGTAGGTACCAAGAAAGACTGACACTCTCTTTGGTAAATTCAAACAAGTGAGCCTACTGGGTCTGGGACTGGACTGGCTCCGGGTGCCTGGCTTCCTGGATCCCAAGTTAAGAGAGTTCCATCACCAAGGAAGTGAGGTAGATCACTTCTTCAGGAACTGAATGAGGTCATTGCCTTGACAACCACTTTGTCCTAACAGTTGCTTTCAAGAGTCCCATGAGATGGAGGCTGCCCCTACTTCCTGTGACACTTTCACAAGTTAGAATGGTATATAAACCATGGGCACCCGGGAACAGCTCTCCACCTAGCACTGTTTTGGTCCATCTTCTCTACATTAAGAAGAGAGAGGCTGATTCATACACATCCCTTCATGCTGACAAGGTTGTTTGCCATAGAAGATGACTTTTCTCTCTCAGGTCTTTCGTAGCTGCCTACATCTTCTCAAGGGATCATTTCTGCATGGACCTTTGATGTTCTCAACAGCTGGAACATGCCCTACATTCCTGTATTTTAAGAGCAACCCTGTCCCTGCTGTTCTGTAAAGTTCGATTGAGAGAACAATGTATGGTTTTGGGTTAGTAACATGTTCAATTTGGGGTTAGGAATCCTTCTGCATGACGAATAATGGTATTGGGAAACTATGATATTTACAAGAATATATAGGTGAAATATAAGTATAAAAACAGAAATATATGGAAGATATGAAGTCCAGAAGGGCATTGGGCCCTTAATTGGTACACTTAGCTTTGAATTATTTAAGGGAAATTGCTTGGAAATGAAAGGAGACCCTCAGATAAATCTATATACAATGGCATAGGAGCTTGTACCTTGGATGATTGAATGTCGAAGAGAACATCCACTCAAAAAGGGATAGTCGGTAGGATTAGGAAGATAGTCAGTAGGTTTACAAAGAACAGTGAGAATAGGATTTAGACCAAAAGTTCTTAAGCAATAGGGTTTCAGGTAGACAGTAAATGTAAATGTCAGCACAAGTGAAGAGTCAGTCACAATGATGAACAGGGGAAAATATGTAGGAAAATAGATATAAATAGAGACATTACTAAATCAGGCAAAGTATAAAGTGAGTGATAGGATTAGGCATTTTCAACAGGCTTGAGGTTGAATATATAATCTTAGGAAGAAACAAAAATGTAGTCACCAATAAGATTGACATTTGAGAGCATTAGGCCACCTGGACATGGAAGGTTTTAGTAATCCATGCTCACTTTCCATTTAGGCTTTGGTACAAACTTAAGGGTGACCTTTGATTTTTTTGTACAGAATATTACTGTGATAAAATGTATATATAGATCAGGTGACATGAGTATTTCTTCCACCATTTTTTGAGGAATATTTTGAAAACGTATAAATTAGTATTGAGGGTAAAAATAGGTGTACCCTGTGTCTATGAATATAGAGATAATGCATGAATAGATCATACAGTTAATAAATAATATAACTGGTTCCCCTTTAAATAATGTATTGAATTGATATCTGAAAATATATAAGAAATCATATATTTTTTTTAATTAATTTTTATTGTAGGTTGTTCAAAACATTACATAGTTCTTGATATATCATATTTCACACTTTGATTCAAGTGGGATATGAGCTCCCATTTTTACCCCAAATTTTTACAGATTGCAGAATCACATCAGTTGCAGAACCATTGATTTACATATTGCCATTCTGGTGTCTGTTGTATTCTGCTGCCTTTTCTATCCTCTACTATCCCCCCTCCCCCCTCCCCTCCCCTCTTCTCTCTCTACCCCCTCTACTGTAGTTCATTTCTCCCCCTTATATTTTCCTCCTTTCCCCTCACATCCTCTTGTATGTAATTTTGTATACCCCTAAGGGTCTCCTTCCATTTACATGCAATTTCCCTTCTCTCTCCCTTTCCCTCCCACCTCTCATCCCTCTTTAATGTTAATCTTCTTCTCATGCTCTTCGTCCCTACTCTGTTCTTAGTTACTCTCCTTATATCAAAGAAGACATTTGGCATTTGTTTTTAAGGGATTGGCTACCTTCACTTAGCATAATCTGCTCTAATGCCATCCATTTCCCTCCAAATTCTATGATTTTGTCATTTCTTAATGCAGAGTAATACTCCATTGTGTATAAATGCCACATTTTGTTTATCCATTCATCTATTGAAGGGCATCTAGGTTGGTTCCACAGTCTTGCTATTGTGAATTGTGCTGCTATGAACATGGATGTAGCAGTGTCCCTATAGTGTGCTCTTTTTAGGTCTTTAGGGAATAGACCGAGTAGGGGAATAGCTGGATCAACTGGTGGTTCCATTCCGAGCTTTCCAAGAAATCTCCATACTGCTTTCCAAATTGGCCGCACCAATTTGCAGTCCCACCAGCAATGTACAAGAGTACCCTTTTCCCCACATCCTCGCCAGCACTTGATGCTGTTTGACTTCCTAATGGCTGCCAATCTTACTGGAGTGAGATGGTATCTTAGGGTGGTTTTGATTTGCATTTCTCTGACTGCTAGAGATGGTGAGCATTTTTTCATATACTTGTTGATTGATTGTATGTCCTCCTCTGCGAAATTTCTGTTCAGGTCCTAGGCCCATTTGTTGATTGGGTTATTCGTTATCTCATTGTCTAATTTTTTTAGTTCTTTGTATATTCTGGATATTATGGCTCTGTCTGAAGTGTGAGGAGTAAAGATTTGTTCCCAGGACGTAGGCTTCCTATTTACCTCTCTTATTGTTTCTTTTGCTGAGAAAAAACTTTTTAGTTTGAGTAAGTCCCATTTGTTGATTCTAGTTATTAACTGTTGTGCTATGGGTGTCCTATTGAGGAATTTGGAGCCCGACCCCACAGTATGTAGATCATAGCCAACTTTTTCTTCTATCAAATGCCATGTCTCTGATTTGATATCAAGTTCCTTGATCCACTTTGAGTTAATTTTGTGCATGGTGAGAGAAAGGGATTCAGTTTCATTTTGTTGCAAATGGATTTCCAGTTTTCCCAACACCATTTGTTGAAGATGCTATCCTTCTTCCATTGCAAGCTTTTAGCCCCTTTATCGAATATAAGATAGTTGTAGTTTTGTGGATTGGCTTCTGTGTCCTCTATTCTGTACCATTGGTCCACCCGCCGGTTTTGTTACCAGTACCATGGTGTTTTTGTTACTATTGCTCTGTAGTATAGTTTGAAGTCTGGTATAGCTATCCCGCCTGATTCACACTTCCTGCTTAGCATTGTTTTTGCTATTCTGGGTCTTTTATTTTTCCATATGAATTTCATGATTGCTTTCTCTATTTCTACAAGAAATGCCGTTGGGATTTTGATTGGCATTGGATTAAACCTATAGAGAAGTTTTGGTATTATCGCCATTTTGATGTTGTTACTTCTACCTATCCATGAACAGGGTATATTTTTCCATCTTCTAAGATCTTCTTCTATTTCTTTCTTTAGGGTTCTGTAGTTTTCATTGTATAAGTCTTTCACCTCTTTTGTTAGGTTGATTCCCAAGTATTTTACTTTTATTGAGGATATTGTGAATGGGGTGGTTGTCCTCATTTAAATTTCAGAGGATTTGTCGCTGATATACAGGAATGCCTTTGATTTATGCGTTTTGATTTTATAGCCTGCCACTTTGCTGAATTCATTTATTAGCTCTAATAGTTTCTTTGTAGACCCTTTTGGGTCTGCTAGGTATCGAATCATGTCATCTGCAAATAGTGATAATTTGAGTTCTTCTTTTCTATTTTTATGCCTTTATTTTTTTTCGTCTGTCTAATTGCTCTGGCCAGTGATTCGAGAACTATGTTGAACAGAAGTGGTGAGAGAGGGCATCCCTGTCTTGTTCCAGATTTTAGAGGGAATGCCTTCAGTTTTTCTCCATTCAGAATGATGCTAGCCTGAGGCTTAGCATAGATTGCTTTTACAATATTGAGGTATGTTCCTGTTATCCCTAGTTTTTCTAGAGTTTTGAATATAAAGGGATGCTCTACTTTGTCGAATGCTTTTTCCACATCTATCGAGATGATCATATGGTTCTTATTTTTAAGCCTATTGATGTGGTGAATAACATTTATTGATTTCCGTATATTGAACCAACCTTGCATCCCAGGGATAAATCCTACCAGATCATGTTGCACAATTTTTTTGATATGTTTTTGTATCCGGTTCGACAGAAGTTTATTGAGGATTTTTGCATCTAGGTTCATTAGAGATATTGGTCTGTAGTTTTCTTTCTTTGAAGTGTCTTTGTCTGATTTAGGAATCAGGGTGATGTTGGCCTCATAGAATGAATTTGGAAGTTCTCCCTCTTTTTCTATTTTCTGAAATAGCTTGAAAAGTATTGGTATTAGTTCCTCTTTAAAGGTTTTGTAAAACTCTGCTGTATACCCATCCGGTCCTGGGCTTTTCTTAGTTGGTAGTCTTTTGATGGTATCTTCTATTTCCTCAATTGATATTGGTCTGTTAAGGTTGTCAATATCCTCCTGACTCAATCTGGGCAAATCATATAACTTAAGAAATTTATCGATGCCTTCACTATCTTCTATTTTGTTGGAGTATAAGGATTCAAAATAATTTCTGATAATCTTCTGTATTTCTGAAGTGTCTGTTGTGATATTGCCTTTTTCATCCCGTATGCTGGTAATATGAGTTCTCTCTCTTCTTCTCTTCGTTAGCGTGGCTAAGGGTCTGTCGATTTTTTTTATTTTTTCAAAGAACCAACTTTTAGTTTTGTCAATTTTTTCTATTGTTTCTTTCGTTTCGATTTCATTAATTTCAGCTCTGATTTTAATTATTTCTTGTCTTCTACTTCTTTTGCTGTTGTTTTTCTCTTCTTTTTCTAGGATTTTGAGTTGAAGTATTAGATCATTTATTTGTTGGTTTTTTCTTTTTTTAAGGAATGAACTCCAAGCAATAAATTTTCCTCTTAGAACTGCTTTCAATGTGTCCCATAGATTCCAATATGTTGTGTCTGTGTTTTCATTTATCTTTAAGAATTTTTTAATTTCCTCCTTGATGTCTTCTATAACCCATTGATCATTCAGTAACCTATTGTTCATTCTCCAAGTGATGCATGATTTTTCCTTATTTCTTTTATCGTTAATTTTCAATTTCATTCCATTATGATCAGTTAAGATGCATAGTATTATCTCTACTCCTTTATATTGTCTAAGAGTTGCCCTGTGACATAATATATGATCTATTTTTGAGAAGGATCCATGTGCTGCTGAGAAAAAAGTGTAACTGCTTGATGTTGGGTGGTATATTCTATATATGTCAATTAAGTCTAGGTTATTAATTGTGTTATTGAGCTCTATAGTTTCCTTATTCAACTTTTGTTTGGAAGATCTGTCCAGTGGTGAGAGAGGTTTGTTGAAGTCTCCCATGATTATTGTATGGTGGTCTATTAGACTCTTGAACTTGAGAAGTGTTTGTTTGATGAACATAGCTGCACCATTGTTTGGGGCATATATATTTATGATTGTTATGTCTTGTTGGTGTATGGTTCCCTTGAGAAGTATGTAGTGTCCATCTTCATCCCTTTTGATTAACTTTGGCTTGAAATCTATTTTATTTGATATGAATATGGACACTCCTGCTTGTTTCCGAAGTCCATATGAGTGATATGATTTTTCCCAACCTTTCACCTTCAGTCTAAGTATGTCTTTTCCTATCAAATGCGTCTCCTGAAGGCAGCATATTGTTGGGTCTTGTTTTGTGATCCATTCTACTAGCCTGTGTATCTTAATTGGTGAGTTTAAGCCATTAACATTTAGGGTTATTATTGAGATATGGGTGTTCTTCCAGCCATATTGGTTTATTTATGTTACTAAACATGGTTTGTTTTCCTCTTTGATTATTCCCCCTCCTTCACTGTACTACCTCCCGCTGTTGGTTTTCATTGACATTTTCCATTTCCTCTTCCTGTAATATTTTGCCGAGGATGTTTTGAAGAGATGGTTTTCTAGCTGCAAATTCTTTTAACTTTTGTTTATCATGAAAGGTTTTAATTTCATCTTCCATCCTGAAGCTTAATTTCACGGGATACACAATTCTTGGTTGTAACCCATTTTCTTTTAGTGTATGAAATATGTTATTCCAGGATCTTCTAGCTTTCAGAGTCTGTGTTAAAAGATCAGCTGTTATCCTGATTGGTTTACCCCTAAATGTAATCTGCTTCCTTTCTCTTGTAGCTTTTAAAATTCTCTCCTTATTCTGTATGTTGGGCATCTTCATTATAATGTGTCTAGGTGTGGATCTCTTATGATTTTGCACATTCGGCGTCCTGTAGGCTTCTAGGATTTGGGATTCTTTCTCATTCTTCAAGTCTGGGAAGTTTTCTCGTATTATTTCGTTGAATAGATTGCTCATTCCTTTGGTTTGGACCTCAATACCTTCCTGTATCCCAATGACTCTTAAGTTTGGTCTCTTTATGTTATCCCATATTTCTTGAATGTTCTGCTCATGGTTTCTTAACAGCTTTGCTGAGCTGTCTATGTTCTTCTCCAGTTGAAATACTTTGTCTTCATTGTCTGTTGTTCTATCTTCTAAGTGTTCTACTCTGCTGGTAGTATTCTCAATTGAGTTTTTATGTTGGTTTATTGTTTCCTGAATTTCCAGGATTTCTGTTTGTTTGTTTTTTATAACCTCTATCTCCCTGAATAATTGATCTTTTGCTTCTTGGATTTGTTTATGTAATTCATTGTCGAAGTGGTCGAAGTGGTCTTTCATTGTCTGATTTTGCTGTCTAATGTCTTCCTTGAGACTCCAGATCATCTGAAGCATGTATATCCTGAATTCTTTATCTGACATTCCATCTGCTGCAGATATTACCTCTTCTAAAGTTGAATTGACCTGCATTGCTTGTGGTCCTTTTTTTCCTTGTCTTTTCATACTGATCGCGTTTCTTTCTGCTTGGTGAAACTGTTGTGTTATTGATTTTTCCCCCTATATATTTATATTGCTTTTGTATAGCTGCATCGTCTCCCTTGCAGGCTTTGGCGGTGGTTCTGCCCCTCCTTCAATTGAGGCAATGTGCCTACCACGCCGGGAGGCCGCTGTGCCTCTACTTTCGATGGGCCTGTTCTTTCGGTGGTCACAGGTCCGCCTACCTTGCAGGAGTGAGCAGCGATTTTGCCCCTCCGCTGGCCACTAGGCCTGTTCTGTCTGTCGGTTGCAGGTATGTCTACCTAAAAGGCGCTGGTGGCGGCTCTGCCCCTCCCCCAACCGGGGTGATGTATCTGGCGGGCCACTGGGCCTGTTTTGTCGGTGGTCACGGTTCCGCCTACATTGCACGTGCGTGGAGCAGCTGTGTCCCTCTGAGAGTTGCTGAGCCTGACCTGCCGGTGGATGGCAAGTCTGCCTACCTTGCAGGCGCAGGGGTGGCTCTGCCGCTCCGCGGGTCACTGGGCCTGATCTGCTGGTGAGTTGCAGGTCTGCCTAACTTGCAGGCGCCCGGCGGCTCTGCCCCTCCCCCAACTGGGGCGGGGCGATGTGTCTGGCCGGCCGCTGGGCCTGTTCCGTTGGTGGTCATGGTTCAGCCTACCTAGCAGGCACGTGGGGCAGGCACGTGTTTTCTGAAGCAGAAAGTGATTGAAAGTGAAATATATGCCTATAAATTTGTGAACTTGTGGATGAAATATATATCCTATAATGTGCATAAACTGAAGAAATAGTAATGTACCAGTGTTGAAATAAAAATGACATTCAAAATACTTATCATGTCCCATAGGAATCTACTTGCATTGATGTGAAAGTGGATCAGTTACTGTAGAAATATTAGGATTCATATGCACCATTCACTGAAGTTAGTTTTCAATACTAGGAAAAAAATACGTATATCAGGTGAATGAATATTTCTGAGGATAATCTTGTGAAAATTTTTTTATAAATCCACATACATATTCATGAATGAATTTAAGGAGTGTATAATAAGACACATATATTAAATATTTTGAAATATCTGGAGAGAATATATATATATATATATATATATATATATATATATATATATATAACCACACACAGATTTTAAAAATTAGCAATATATATGCCAATCAAATTACACCGTGAAATACATATCATCCATAGATCCAAAAATATTCATTTTACTGGATATGGATTTATGTATAACTTTTTTCAACTAGGAAGCTCACCCATAGTTTGAATTTTCAGTTCAAACAGCGTTTAGGAGGAGTGATCTCTTCTCACACTTTGTATCTGCCAAGTTATGTAACTCACAAGAATGTACGTGTGATACCAGGTAGGATTCTAAATGTGCATATAAAAATACATGTGCTGAATAGAATACAGAGAAATGGAGACAGGAATTCACATATTTGTTAACTGTAAAAGCACATGGAAAACTATTTCAACAAAAAATTTACTAGATTTATAACTCCTACCCTATATAATGCAAAAGGCAAGTCCAAGTATACAACGTGCCTCCTCTGAACTGCTTGTATTTCTATTCTGTTTCGGTTATTTTTCTCCATCATATTAGGATTAGTATTCAGAATCTAGTAGGGTATGTGTTAGTGTCAGGGATTCAGTATATCAAATGTAAAATAGAAAAATGAAACCAATGTGTATGCAAATATGTGCTAAACAAAATCTTCCCACTCTCATCCAGAACAATTCCTTGACATTTCCTACCCCCAAAGTAAGACACAATTAGAGGAGTAGAGTAATAAAATCTGTGAATAATATGCTCAGGAGTTTACAACCTTGGAAGTGGTAGAGGAGTTTTCCTAGTATGGGACAGGATAAAAACTCCATATATATGGAGCTCTGCTGGCCTAAATACTTCTTGAGAAACTGCCTCTGAGTTTGGGCACTTGAAATATATGTTTTTGTCAGGAGCTTTAGCTTCTTTCTAGTGAGACCATCAAAGCTGTGTCTGCATCTATGTGACCTGGAGGACATGATTTCTTATTTTCCAATGAACATGAGGCAGCAGTGCTGAATTCTCTCTTTGTAAGTAAACTGTGGCCACTGGGGGCTAAGGGTATTCCCATGTGGACTGGGAAGCCATTTGGTCATCCTCCAATTTTCGTGGTGTTTCTTGCTGCTGCACTGGGACTTTGGCATTTGCTTCATGAAATAAAAGAAGTTCAACTGGGACACAGTTCTGGAGGCAATTCTTTCATGTGTGGTTGGTCAGGGTCTGCAGGAGAATGCACCAACCAGGCTTCTATCCCACATAGCTTGGCCACATGTCTATAGCAACCTGATTCTGAACATTGCCCGGAAACATCTCCAACAAGAAGCCTTTACATGGAAGGGTCTGCTGGCTGCACCATGTCAGTCACAAGCCATTTGGAAGCCAATGGCAGATCCACATGGCCCCACCACAAATTTTTTATCACACATCTGCCTACCACTGCTCTAGGCCCACTACTCAGCAGGTTCCAACATACTGGCATCTCTGTTCTACACCATTTTCATGAAACCCACTCAATCAAGGCACTGTCTTGCATATTTACGATCAGCAACAGGACATCCAAAGTTTCTCCAGTGCCACCTGGTCATGGGAATTTCAAAAATTTCATGGTATTTATCTAGGCATTTTTCAAGGATGACGTTGCAGGCACTGTGGGTTTTAATTCATTCAGGAACCATTAAATGGTGAGGAAGCTCATTTCAATGAATGCTCTGTAGAACTCTCACAGGCAAGGCTTCCCAAAGAGTGGCCAAAATGTCACATGAAGCCAGGCCCATTGAGGTCTACAATGTGACGTCCATGGGTGTTGTGACTCTCAACTATGGCTGCCAAGTCTTTCAGAATTAAATCATGTGATATCCTGGCTGAGATACCCAGGGCTCTGTGGAAAGCCAACCTGGGCCTAGATCTCAGTTTCCAAGGGTGATTCTCATGGGTGGACTTCTAAAATCCCAACAAAATTCATGGCAATACTTCTCTGAATTCAGTCTCTAAGGGGAATCACACCAGAGTTCAAGCCCAGGTGGTCCAGGTCATGTCTTCATACTGGACGCAAATGACCAAATTTAAAACCAAAACCCTCCCATATGGCCCTCATCTTCTTCCATATAGACACTAATCACAACCTCTGGCGGAAGGTTTCCATGAGTGGCGGAGTCCAAGAGAGTGTCCAAAATAACTCCCTTGCCCCTCATTGGCGTAAATTCAGGGTGGTCTGGACACCCTTCATGTGAAACAGGAGTGATCAAATATGCTAGACGTTAATACTTCTATGCTTCTCCAATTTGTGGAAAACTGAGTGTCAGGTATATATTTTTATGTGATTTGCAGTCATGAGAAATCACAAGCACCTCTGCAGGTCTTTGAAGAACCCATTTGACCCAAAGGATCCCTATTCTCACTTGATGGAGTTCAAGAACTTTAAAGAGGAAGGCGACAGACTTCATCCACAAGGACTGCTTTTTGGCCGTTTTGGTTTTGGATGCACACATGGGATCTCTCTTTACATCCACCAGGTGCTGAGAATCTAAGCCACAACCTCACACAGGGCCAAGAGGCTGATTCAGACACATCCCTTTCCAAAGCAATTAAGCAAAGAGCCACAGGTGATGCCCATTCATTTCCATTTGAAAACTGTTTTCTTTAGGCTTCACAAAGGGGTGGCCTGAGGCAAAGACCTTCCTGACATTCAGGGCAACAGAACAATAGGTTAGCAAATGGCCCAAAGCAGTGTTTCTCCACTGAGACTTTCCTGGTCACACTGATATCTGAATTTTCTGAGATGCTCACCATTCCCTTCAGCTATCCAGTACATGGCCATGTCACAGAGCTTAGAGGCGGTACTTATCTTGGTCACAAAATCATGAGCCTATTCTGGAGAGTGGCCAGAATTCAGGAAGAAAACAGGAACTTAGGAAGATAGCAGGTGTTACCCATCCATAAGGCAAGCCGCATTCCTTTCATACATTGGGCAGAAAGAATTCTGGTAAGCTTTCTACTAGCCTGGACACATCCTTTGATGCATTCTCTTTTCTAATGTCTACAACCATGGACACAGTGGGATACACAGACTTAAAAACACTCGCCTTGTCAAATCACTTGTTAGAAATCGTCCACTCCATACCAAACAAACTGCCTTTCCTACCTATTCTCAAAACATGAGACAAAATCACAAACACACACTCACACCCACAAAGTCACCTCCTTTCCCAAAGTAGGTCTCTGACTATCGGGTGTGACCTCTGACTGGTGGGCCGTACTATGTTCCCATCAAATGGCCTGTTCTGTCTCAGATCTGGTTTCCTTGGCCAACTCTGTGAAGTTGTCAGGAGACAGCGGTGAGCCACTTCCTGCTTACTCAGGAAAGGCCACTCTTCAGAGCTTTCCTGGCATTTGGCCATCCTCACATCAGTAGATACCAAGAAAGACTGACTCTGTCCTTGGTAAATCAAAAGAAGGGAGACCACTGGGACTGGGCCTGGGACTAGATTTGTGTGCCTGGATGCCTGGATCCCAAGTTCAGAGAGTTCCATCACCAAGAATGTGAGGAGAGGTCACTTCCTTCAGGAACTGAATGAGGTCAATGCCTTGGCAAGCACATTGTCCTAACATTTGCTTCCAAAGGTCCCATGAAATGGAGGCTGTCCCTAATTTTTTTGACACTTTCACAAGTTAGAATGGTATATCAAATATTGGTAACCAGGAACAGCTCTCCACAGAGGCCTCGTTTTGTCCTTCTTCTCTACATAAAGAAGAGAGAGGCTGATTCAGACACATCCCTTCATGCTTACCAGGTTGTTTGCAATGAAAGATGACTTTTGCTCTCTCAGTTCCTTCATAGGTGCCTACAACTTCTCTAGGGATCATTTGCGCATAGACCTTTGAGTTTCTCAGCAGTTGGAAGATCCCCTACATTCCTGTATTTTAAGACCAACTCTGTCCTTGCTCTTCTCTAAAGTTAGATTGAAGGAACAGTGTATGGTTAGGGTTAATAACAGGTTTGATTTGGAATAGAAATCATTCTGCTGGATGAATAATGGTATTGGGAATCTGCGATATTTTCAAGAATATATAGGTAAAATATAGGAATCTGAAAACAGAAATCTAGGTAAGATTTGAAGCCCAGAAGGGCATTGGGCCCTTGATTGCGGTATTAAGCATAGGACCTTGTAACTTGGATGATTGATTTTCAAAGAGAACTTCCAGTCAAAATGGATAGTCAGGAGTATTAGGAAGATAGTCGGTATGTTTATAAAGGAGAGTGAGTATAGGATTTGGACCAAAAGTTCTTTAGCTATAGGGTTTCGGGTATTGAGTGAATGTAAATGTCAGCACATGTGAAGAATTAATCACAATGATGAACTGGGGAAAATATGTAGGAATGCAGATATCAATAGAGACTTTAGGAAATCTGGCAAAGTATAGTCGGTAGTGAAATGTTAATAAAATAGATTCTTGTCACTTCCTGTTTTTCTGTATGCTTAATAAAACACTGTTGAAATCTTGAGAAGTGTTTTCTAAACTTTTTCCCAGAATGTGCTGTCCCCAACAGCCAAACTTCAGAATGTACTCCCTCACCCAGTTGCACGCAAACTGCTCACCCGCCCAGGCCCATCAATAAACTTTCCTCCCTGCCCTCTTCAAGGAAAGTATATAAGCTCTGCTTAAGCTGTTCTCAGGGTTCTCTGCTCTATTCAAATGAGCTCTGAGCCCCAGCATGCTGGACCCCCAATAAACCCTTTGTTTTTGCATGAGAGAGTCTCTTAGTGGTCTCTTCCCCCAATGCTCTTCCGATCTTTATATATGGAGGTTCCACCGAAATCCAGCAGCGGTGAACGAGAGACCCCAATGGGCTACTCTCAGGGTAAGTAAGGCGCCTCTTTCTGGTTTCAGGTTTCAGGTTAGGGCTTGGCAAAATGGCTGTCGATGAAGTGTGTGAGCTCTCTTTGATGGTGGCTGGCAGACGTGTCACAGAGCCACAAGCCAAGTCCCTGGGGGAGGCCACAGAGGACTCGGGAATCGAGGAATAATAGTCCCCTTGACTCAGTGATACTTTGTTTCATATTCGGTATTGCCAGCCCATCGGGTTTTGCCGCCTGCTCAGTCTTGGTCTCAGTGTTGGACGTCCATTGCCTGTCTTTATTGTTTTCTCTTGTCTGTGTCCTGTGTCGTTGCTTTTACTGTTTGTGTATCTTTCATTATGGGACAGATCACTTCAATGCCTCTGTCCCTGACCCTTGATCTATGGACCAAAGTCCGCTTAAGGGCTCAGAATGTTTCTTTTTCAGTAAAACGCTGGACCTGGCAGACTCTGTGTGCCTCAGAATGGCCCACCTTTGGATTCGGATGGCCCCTAGAAGGATCTTTCTACTTAACACTAATTTAAAAAGACAGAGATATTGTCTTACAGCCAGGGCCACATAGCCATACTGATAAACAGGAATATACCTTAACTTGGCAGGACCTCTGCAAATCTCCTCTTCCGTGGGTGAAGCCTTTCCTTGCTGTGTCCCCGTTCCTACTCCTTCCCCCACGATCTCTCAACCCCTCTGCTCCTCCTCCTCCTCCACCCTCTGTTCTCCCTGAGTCACAAGATTTGACTCTACTGGACTCTCCTCCCCTTCCTTATCTTCTACCCTTGTCCCACAACCCCCAACACCCTCTAAGTGTTTCTCCAGCTGCTGACTCAGCCTCTCCTCAATTGGAGGACGCTAAGCCAGCCCAGGGCCCTCCAGATAACTCCCCTGCGTCACACACAGCCCCTCCTCCCCTGGAGGAAGCTGGACTTGCTAAAGGAACTCGCTGGTGGCAAATGATTGAAAACCCTGGAACTCCCGTGTTGCTTCCCTCCATCCCTAAGGGCCAATGATTGACGATGGCCATGGGGAAAAAAATGGAAGCCTACCAGTATTGGCCTTCTCCTCTTCAGACCTATATAAATGGAAAAATAATAATCCCCCTTTTACCGAGGACCCAACCTGGCTCTCAGGTCTGGTGAAGTCATTGATGTTTTCACACCAACCTACTTGGGATGACTGCCAACAACTCCTAGGCACTCTCTTCATGACAGAGGAACAAAAGAGAATCCTCCTGGAGGCTAGAAAAAAGTATCCTCGGACCAAATGCGTGACCGACACAACTTCCCAACATATTCAAAGCCGGCTTTCTCTTGAAACCACCCAACTGGGACCCCAACACCTTTGAAGGTAGGGAGCATCTGTCCACTTATCGCCGGGCTCTAATAGTGGGTATCTTAGTGGCCGCTAGGTGACCAACTAATTTGGCCAAGGTAAGAGAGATTATTTAAGGGCCTGATGAATCTCCCTGTATGTTCCTAGAGATAATTATGTAGGCATATAAGAGACATACTCCTTTCGATCCTCAGGCAGAGGATCAAAAGGCATCTGTCACAATGGCCTTTATTGGGAAAGCTGCCCTGGATATTAAAAGAAAGTTACAATGCTTAGATGGATTACAAGATATGACTTTGAGGGATTTAGTCAGAGAACCCGAGAAGGTATACTTTAAGAGAGAAACTGAGGAAGAGAAGGGAGCTGAGTGAGGATAAAAGAAACAAAAGACAGACTAAGGCATTGACTAAGGTCCTGGTCACAACAACAAATAGGCCAGAAACTAAGAAACAGAGAGACAGGAAAGGATACCTGGGCACACACTAGAGGCCACCCCTGGCCTCAGATCAATGTGCCTACTCTAAAGAAAAAGGACACTGGGCCAAAGAGTGCCCTAGAAAGAGACAGCCATGCCAGCCAGATATTCTGACTCTGGAGGAATACTAAGAAAGTCCGGGCTCAGATCCTCTCCCTGACCTCAAGGTAACTTTTGAAATGGAGGGGAACACAATAAACTTTGAAGTAGATACAGGGGCAATATACTCAGCCCATAAGGCCCATTGGGCCCTCTACCGAATAAAAGGTCTCTAATTCAAGAGTCTAACAGAAGTAAATATCGGGCTTTGACAACTAAGAGGACCATGGACCAGGGAAAAGGAAAAATCCATCACTCCTTCCTAGTAATCCCAGAATGCCTGGCCCCATTGATGGGCAGAGTTCTGCTCACCAAGCTCTGGGCCAAAATAACTTTTAACCCTGAAGGCCCCCAAGTGGAATTTTTTAATCCTTCAGTAACTACTCCTATAATCATGGCTCTAACTATGTCAGTAGCAAATGTTCATCAACTCACTCACCTTTGTTCAAAGAAACTGCATTCATTCGTGAAGGATCAAGAACACAGTTTTCCACTAACCTACTCACAGCGAAAGGAAATAACTGAATGGGTAACAAAAGCCTGTCAGGTCCATTAATTGGTTAAAGCTTACACTTCCAAGCTTCCTGCAGGAAAGCACCTATGAGGAACCAGACGAGGACAATTCTGGGAAGTGGACTTTACTGAAATTAAGCCAGTAAGGTATGGACTTAAATAACTCCTAGTCTTTGAACATACATTTTCAGGATGTATTGAAGCCTTCCCCACACACAAAAAAAAAGAAATAAAAAAGAAGAAAAAAGAAACATCGCAAATGGTTGTAAAGAAGATCCTGGAAGATATTTATTCTCCCCTTGACGACCAGTAGTCTTAACCCTCATCAGCCCCTTAAGCTGCGATGGCTGATCACAAATCCTACTGGACACGAAGTATGGCCTATCTCGAATACAGCCCCCTTACGAACCTGGTGGCCATCTCTCCACCCAGTCATTTGTCAGCTGGCTATAGGTCTTTCCTATTGGGATATCCCTGATTAACAGGATCCCACTAAAATTCCATTAAATCCCTTCCGTACCATAGATAATGGAAACAAACATTATAGATGTAGGGACACGTGAGCCAGATGCAGGTTGGCTAGCCTAGATTACTATGTTTGCCCGGCAGACTATCAAAGCCACAAACAGTCACGGCTGTGGGGGGGGAGAGCAGACTTCTATTGTAAGTCATGGGGATGTGAGCATACAGGGACTGTCAGATGGAACCCAAACTCCTCATCAAATTCTGTACACAGCATTGGCCATATTACGAATTAGATAACCAAAACCGATGGCCCCCAGAGGGGTCTCTAGATCCTCAAATTCTGTGTGACCTTTTTTACTTCTGCAAGTGCTCAAAAGGGTGAAAGGAGATTCCGCTATGTGGAGGCCTTCTCTCTCCTTTGCTCACATCCTGAACTATGCTTCTCCAATAGATGCTCACCCTCAGCCTTGTGCTCTAGACTCTCTGCTGTCACTCCCACCTCAGCAACTTGATTTCTCCCCTCCAATATCTAGATCAAAAACCCAAATCTCGACTGGTTCTCAGACCATTGCTCCCTTGCTGAGGTTGCAGGTACTGAGGTACCACTCCATTCACTCACTCCTCTCCTCTCCTGTCAGTGCCCGCACCGGGTCCCACCCAGTCCTCTTACCACCTAATGCAAAGCTCAAACCCGCTGAGAAGAATCCTCAGACCCTAATACAAGATGTAATGAAAATGGCCTTTAATGTTGCTTTGTCATCACTAAAAACAGGTTACTAAGAATTTAAAGTCCCTCACAGGCTTTTTGGAATCTCACTCCCGTCTCCCCCTCTGTTCTATCTGTTCTACTGCTCAAGTTTTTGTTGCTATTAAGATCCCAAAGCCCTCTCCCAATATTCTTTTACATCTCTCCTTCCTCATTCTCAGATCCACAGAGCTGCTCTTATTTCTGCCTTCCAAATTGTCCCCCTCTGTACCAGGCCCACAGAAAAGTCTTAACTGACCTTCTCCAGAAGTCTTCACCATGGCTGATTTAGGACTTTCAGCAAAAGAGTCCCTATAAAAGAGTTCACTGTAGATAAACTTCCTATTTTTGTGTTGCCCTGGTCTCCTTGGCAACTGGCTAAAAAATTAAGCACTCCTGATCTAGACACACCCTTACTAGTTTTTCACAAAATATTTGAAAAAAAGTCCTCTGGCCTTGAGCTGGGGCTTCACAGAGATGGCTACATTTCTAAGATAAAGAAGTTACAAACTGGGCTGTATGGAAACAGCTGGAAGGGGGAAAAAAAGAAAGGGAAGACACCCACACCCAGGTGTCCTTGAAAAGTTAACTTGCCCAAACTGAGGAAAAAAGAGAAACAAAAACTGCTTTTTGTGAACTTCTGCAGAATGTGAACTTCTGAGCCCCTTCCCTTACGTGTTGGGTACAAAATTCTGAAACTACGTAACTTGGGTTTCAGGGGATTAATTGATTACAACAGAAGCAATGCCCTCTGAATCTGGTTGAAACCAAAAAAGACTGTTTCCGTGTCTTTGGTGCTATCTTAGGTGCCTTGCCTTGTCCGTCCCTACAACAGTATAATTCTATATACTTAAACATTGTTTATGTTTTCATGAAATGGTCAACAGATGTGATTAATTGTGAAATGGTGCAGATGTTTCCCAGAGTGCTCTATCATGACGCAGGTTCATCTGAAGATCAAAGAGGGGGACATACAACCCGGTTCCACTGGGAACATATGTCCCTCACCTTAGCCATTCTATTACGAATAGGAGTTGCTGCAGGGTTGGGCACAAGAACCACTGCTCTGGTCCATGGGACACAACAAGTGACCCAATTAGAAGCAGCAATAGATCAAAACTTAAAGATTTTAGAAACCTCCATCACAGCTTTGCAGGAATCTTTAACCTCTCTCTCTGAAGTTGTTTTACAGAACAGTCGAGGGTTGGACCTCCTTTTCATGACAGAGGGGGGCCTTTGTGCTTCATTGAGGGAAGAATGTTGTTTTTATGTCGACAATACTGGAGTTGTAAAAAAATCTATGAGTAAATTAAAAAGATGCCTTGAAGAGCAACAACGAGAGAGAGAGGCACAGAAACGGTAGTTTGAGTCTTTTTTTACACAGTCCCCCTGGTTAATTACGTTTTTATCAACCCTGGCTGGTCCAATAATAATCCTCATAGTATTACTAACTATAAAACCCTGTTTCCTCAATCATGTAATTTCTTTTCTCCAAGCTCAAATTGGACAAATTGAAATTATGGTAATACCCCACTAGCAGACATAGAATGTGACACCCCACAATGATCACTTTTATGATTAAAAGTAGCCAGAAAAAGAAGTGGGGAATGAAAGGTTAATAAAATATGTACTTGTCACTTCCTGTTTTTCTGTACGCTTAACAAAACACTGTTGAAATCTTGAGAACTCTTTGCTAATCTTGTTGCCAGAATGTGCTGTCCCCAATTGCCAAACTGCAGAATCTACTCCCTCACCCGGTTGAATAGAAACCTGAACTGTACTTGGATCATTGAATGTAGAAGAGAACATCCATTCAAAAAGTTATAGTCAGTTGGATTAGAAAGATAGTCGGTAAGTTTAGGAAGAAAAGTGAGTATAGGATTTGGAACAAAAGTTCTTTAGCAATAGGGTTTTGGTTAGAGAGTCAATGTAAATGTCAACACAAGTGAAGAGTCAGTCACAATGATGCACAGGGCAAAATATGTAGGAAAGCAGATATCAATAGAGACATTAGGAAATCAGGAAAAGAATAAAGTGAGTGATGGGATTAGATATTTTCAACAGGGTTGAGGATGAATATGTGAGCTTAGGATAAAACAAATATGAAGTCAACAATAGGATTGACATTTGATAGCATTAGCGTAGCCCAAGACAGTGTCCAAAATAAGCTCTGTTGCCCCTCATTTGCCTAAGTTCCCAGTGGCCTGTACACCCTTCCTGTGTACCAGGAGTGATCAAATAGGCCTGCCCTTAATACTGCTCTGCTTCTCCAATTTGAGTCCTACTGAGTGTCGGGTACAGATTCTTTATGTGAATTGGAAAGATGAGAAAACTCAAGCACCTATTGGATAGCCTCTGAATAGATTTGAAGAACTCATTTGACCCAAAAGATCCCTATTCTCACTTGATGGAATTCAGGAACCTTACAGAGGAAGGCAAAATACTTCATCAACAATGACTGCTCTTTTTGCCATTTTGGATTTTATGCACCCATAGGATCTTTCTTTAGATCCATCAGGTGCTGAGAATCTAAGTCAAAGAATCACACTGGGCCAAGAGGCTGATTCACACACATCTCTTTCCAAATCAATTAAGGAAAGAGCCAAAGGTAAAGCATATTCATTTCCATTTTAAAAATCTTTCCTTCAGGATTCACAAAGGGTTGGCCTGAGACAAAGACCTTCCTGACTCTCAGGGCAACAGAACAATAGGTAAGCAAATGGCCCAAAGCAGGGATTCTCCACTGAGACTTTACTGGTCACACTGATATCTGAGTTTTCTGAAATGCTCGACATTCCATTCATCTATCCAGTACATGGCCATGTCACAGAGCTTGGAGGTAGTACATATCTTGGACACAAAACCATGAGCCTATTCTGGAGATTGGCCATAATTCAGGAAGAAAACAGAAACTTAGGAAGGTAGCAGGTATCGCCCATCAATAAGGCAAGCCACAGTCAATTCATAAATTGTGCTGGATGAATGCTGGGAAGCTTTCTATGAGACAGGACACATCCATTGATGCATTCTCTTTTCTAATGTCTACAAGCACGGACACAGTGGGATACACAGACATAGAAACACTTGCATTGTCAAACGACTTACTAGAAAAAGTTCACTCCAAACCAAACAAACTGCCTTTTCTACCTATTCTCAGAACATGAGACAAAACCACAAACCCACACCCGCAATGGCACCTCCTTCCCCCAAATAGGTCTGTGACTCTCCGGAGTGTGCTCTGACTGATGGGCCATACTATGATGCTCCGAAATGGCCTGACCTGTCTCAGATCTGATCTTCTTGGCCAACAATGTGAAGTTGTTAGAAGCCAGGAGTGAGCCACTATCTGCTTTCTCAGGAAGAGCCCCTCTTCCGAGCTTTCCTGGCATTTGGCCATCCTCACATCAGTAGGTATCAAGAAATACTGACTCTGTCCTTTGTAAATCCAAAAAAGTGAGACCACTGGGACTAGGACTGGGACTAGCTCTGGGTGCCTGGCTTTCTGTATACCAAGTTCAGAGAGTTCCATCACCAAGGAAGTGAGATGAGATCACTTCCTTCAGGAACTGAATGAGATCACTGCCTTGGCAACCACTTTGTCATAACAATTGCTCCCAACGGTCCCATGAGATGAGGGCTGCCCCTACTTCCTGTGACACTTTCACAAGTTAAAATGGTATATCACCCGTAGGCAAAAGGGAACAGCTCTCCACACAGGCCGGGTTTGGTACATCTTCTCTACATTAAGAAGAGATAGGCTCATTCTGACGCAACCCTTAATCATGACCAGGTTGTTTGCCATGGAAGATGATTTTTGCTCTCTCAGGTCTTACATAGCTGCCTACATCTTCTCCAGAGATCATTTCTGCATGGAGCTTTGAGGTTCTCAACAGATGGAAGATCCACTGCATTCCTGTATTGTAAGACCAACACTGTCCCTGCTCTTCAGTAAACATAGATGTGAATTGGAGTCATGAGAAAACCTACGAACCTATGGGATAGCCTCTGCAGGGCTTTAAAGAATTCACTTGACCCAAATGATCCCTATTCTCACTTAATGGAGGTCAGGAACCTTACAGACGAAGGCGAGAGACTCTATCCACCATGACAGTTCTTTTGTCCATTTTGGTTTTGGATGCACACATGGGATTTTTCTTTAGACCCATCATGTACTGTGAATCTAAGCCACAGCCTCACATAGGGCCAAGAGGCTGATTCAGACACATCCATTTCCAAAGCAATTAACCGAAGAGGCACAGGTAATGACCATTCAATTCCATTTGAAAACTATTTTCTTCAGGCTTCACAAAGTGTGGCCTAAGGCAAAGACCTTCCTGACATTCAGGGCAACAGATTAAGTAAGCAAAAGGCCCAAAGCAGGGTTTCTCCACTGAGACTTTCTTGGGCATACTGATATCTGAGTTTTCTGAGATACTCACCATTCCCATCAGCTATCCAGTACATGGCCATGTCACAGAGATGGAGGTGGTACATATCTTGGACACAAAATCATGAGCGTATTCTGGAGAGTGTCCAGAATTCAGGAAGAAAACAGGAATTTAGAAAGATGGCAGGAATTGCCCATCCATATGGCAAGCTGCAGTCCATTCATAAATTGCACAGGATGAATGCTTTGAAGCTTTCTCGTAGACAGGGCACATCCATTGATGCATTCTCTTTTCTACTGTCTACAATCACGGACACAGTATGATATATAAACACAGAAACACTCACGTTGTCAAAGGACTTACTAGAAACAGTTCACTCCAAAACAAACAAACCAGCTTTCCTAACTATTCTCAGAACATGAGACAAAACCACAAA
Organism: Callospermophilus lateralis; assembly: GCF_048772815.1. Taxonomy (NCBI): domain Eukaryota; kingdom Metazoa; phylum Chordata; class Mammalia; order Rodentia; family Sciuridae; genus Callospermophilus; species Callospermophilus lateralis. The sequence goes on from NW_027513479.1 coordinate 79,124, forward strand.
CTCACACTCACACCCAAAATGGTACCTCTTTCCCCAAAGTAGGTCTGTGTCTATCCGGAGTGTCCTCTGACTTGTGGGCCATACTATGTTCCCCAAAAATGGCGTGTCCTGTCTTCAATCTGGTCTCCTTAGCCAACTCTGTGAAGTTGTCAAGAGCCCGTGGTGAGAAACTACCTGCTTTCTCTGGAAAGGCCAGTCTTCATAGTTTCCAGGCATTTGACTGTCCTCACATCAGTAGATACCAAGAAAGAGTGACTCTGTCTTGTTAAATCCAAACAAGTGAGCCCACTGGGACATGGAGTGGGTTTGACTCTGTGTGCCTGGTTTCCTGGATCCCAAGATCACAGACTTTCATCACCAATAATGTAAGGTGAGGTCACTTCCTTCAAGAACTGAATGAAGTCACTGCCTTGGAAACCACTTTGTTTTAACAGTTGCTTTCGAGATTCTCAAAAGATGGAGTCTGCCTCTACTTGCTGTGACTCATTCATAAGTTAGAATGGTATATCAACCATAGGCACCGGGGAACAGCTCTCCACACAGCCATGGTTTGGTCCATCTTCTCTACATTAGGAAGAGAGAGGCTAATTCAGACACATCCCTTCAACCTGACCAGGTTGTTTGCCATGGAAGATGACTTTTGCTCTCTCAAATCCTTCATACCTGCCTACACCTTCTCCAGGGATTATTTCTGCAGGGACTTTTGAGGTTCTCAGCTGGGGGATGATACCCTACCTTCCTGGATTTTAAGACCAACTCTGTCCCTGCTCTTCTGTAAAGTGAGATTGAGGGAACAGTGTATGGTTAGTGTTAATAGCATGTTCGATTTGGGTTAGGAGTCATTCTGCTGGATGAATTATGGTATTGGGAAACTCTGATATTTATAACAATATAAATGTGAAATATATGTATGAGAACAGAGATCTAGGAAAGATTTGAAGCCCAGAAAGGCATTGGGCCCTTGATTGGTATACTTAGATTGAATCATGTTCTGCACCGAGGTCTCAGATAAATCGATATACAATGGCATAGGACCCTATACCTCGGATGATTGAATGTAGAAGAGAACATCCAGTCAAAAGGGATAGTCTGTAGGATTAGGAAGATAGTAAGTAGGTTTAGGAAGAAGAGTGAGTCTCGGAGTTGGACCAAAAGTTCTTTAGCAATTGGTTTTCAGTTAGAGGGTGAATGTAAATGTCAGCACATGTGAAGAGACAGTCACAATGATGAACTGGGAAAAATATGTAGGAAAGCAGATATCAATAGGGGCATTAGGAAATCAGGAAACGTATAAAGTGAGTGATAGGATTAGATATTTTCAAAAGGCTTGAGGTTAAATATATAATCTTAGGAAGAAACAAATATGTAGTAACCAATAGGATTGACATTTGAGAGCAGTAGGCACCCTGGACATAGATGCTTTTAGTAATCCATGGTCACTTCCCATTTAGGCTTTGGTACAATCATATGTGTGACCTTTGCATTTTGTGTACAGAATACTACTGTGGTAAAATGTATATGTAGATCAGGTGACATGAGTATTTCTTGCACTATAAAGGGGAGTAATATTCTGGAAACTTATAAATTAGTACTGGGGATAAAAATAGGTGTACCTTGTGTTGATGATTATTGAGATGATGCATGAATAGACCATATTGTGAATAAAGTATGTAACTGGATCCAACATTAAATAATGGTTTGAGTTTGCATCTGAAAATATATTGGAAATCTTATATTGATATATATACCATCATTCCAACGAGTTATATATGCAATGGTATTATTAGGGTTACGGTTTGTCGTGAAGAGTGAGTTTTGCTTCAAAAATGATTATGGAATCGAAAATAATGTGTTTAGAAAGAAGTCTAGTGAAAAGACCAGTAAAGAAACATGGAGGAATACATGTGTTCTGAAGTAGTAAGTAATTGAAAGTGAACCAAATGCCAAAAAAATTTGTGAAGTTGTGGATGAAAAAATACATCCTATGATGTCCATAAACTGAAGAAATAGTAATGTACCAGTGTTGAGTAAAAATGAACTTCAAATTACACATCATGTCCCATAGTAATCTACTTGCATTAATGTTAAACTGGGTCAGTTACTGTAGAAATATTAGGATTTTTAAGCACCATCCACTGAACTTAGTTTTCAGTAGTAGGAAACCAAAATTTATTTCAGGTGTATGAATATTACTGAGAATAATCTTGTGAAAATTTGAATTTAAATGAACATAAATGAATATGAATGAATTTAGGGAGTGTATAATAAGACACATATTTTTCATATTTTTTTAAAATCTGGAGAATATACACACACACACACACACACACGCACACACACATACACACACACACGCACACACACACACATTAATATTTAGCAATATATATGCCAATCGATATTCATCATGAAATATAATTCATTCACAAATCCAAAAATATTCATTTTACTGAACATGGATTTATGTATAGTGTTTTTCACTAGGAAGCTCACCCATAGGTGGAATTTTCAGTTCCATCATTATTTAGGGAAAGTCATCTCTTCTCACAATTTTTATATTCCAAAGCCAGTGATCTTTCAAGAATGTACGTGTGATACCAGGTAGGATATTGTATATGCATAAAAAAATTACATGTGCTGAATAGGATACAGAGAAAGGGAGACAGGAATTTACATATGTGATAACTTTAAAAAATCATGGAGAAATATTAAAATGAAAAGTTTACTAAATTTAAAACACATACTCTTGATAAAGAGGAAGACAAATACAAATATACACCATGCTTCCTATGAAAGGACTGTACTTCTATTCAGTTAGGTTTTTTTTTCTCCATGATATTAGGATTAGTAGTCAGAGTCTAGTAGGGTATGGGTTAGTGTCAGGGATTCAGTATTTCAAATGGAAAATAGGAAAATGAATCTAATGTGTATGCAAACATGTGATACACAAAAATCATCCCTCTCTTATCCAGAACAATGCCTTGACATAACCATCGCTAAAAGTAAGACACAATTAGAGGAGAGGAGTTAGAAAACCTGTGAATACATATGTGGAATAAAAAATGCTCAGGAGTTCACAACACTGGAGGTGGTAAAAGAGTTTACAAAAGTATGGGAGAGGGTAAACACTCCAGAAACATGGAGCTGTGCTGACCTAAAGACTTATTGAGAAACTTCCTCTGAGGTTAGGCACAAGAAATATATGTATGGCAATATGTAAATCAATGGTTCTGCAACTGATGTGATTCTGCAATCTGTATATGGAATAAAAATGGGAGCTCATATCCCACTTGAATCAAAGTGTGAAATATGATATATCAAGAAGTATGTAATGTTTTGAACAACCTACAATGAAAATTAATTAAAAAAAGAAAAAGAAATATATGTAATTGTCAGGAGATTTAGCTTCGTTTATAGTGACACCAAAAATCTGGGTCTGCATCTATGTAACCTGGAGGACATGGTTGTTTATTTTGTAATGAACATGAGGCAGCAGGTGTGAATTCTCCCTTTGTAGGTAAACTGTTGCCACTGGGAGCTAAGTGTCTTCCCGTGTGGTCTGTGAAGCCATTTGGTCATCCTCCACTTTTCAGGGTGTTTCTTACTGCTGCACTGGGAATTTGGTATTTGCTTCACGAAATACAATATGTTCAACTGGGACACAATGCTGGAGGGAGTTCTGTCATGTGTGGTTGGTCAGGGTCGGCAAGAGAATGTACGAACCAGGCTTCTATCCCACATAGCTTTCCCCTTGACTATAGCAACCTGATTGTGAACATTGCCCTGAAACCTCTACATATAACAAGATGCCTTTACATATAAAGGTCTGCTGCCTGCACCATGTCAGTCGCAAGTTTTGGAAGCCAATGGAAGATCCAGGTGGTCCTACCAAAAATATTTATTTACACACCTACAGTCCACTGCTCTACACCCACTACCCAGCAGGCTCCAACTTACTGGCATTTCTGTTCTACACCATTTTCACGAAACTCAGTCAATCAAGGCACTGTTTGTTATACTCATGATCAGCAGCAGGATATCTAAAGGTTATCCAGTGCCACCTGGTCATGGGGATTTCAAAAATTTCATGGTATTAATCTAGTCATTTTTCAAGGATGAAGTTCGAGGCACTGTGTGTTTCATTTAATTCAGGAACCATTAAATGGTGAGGAAGCTCATTTCAATGAAAGCTCTGGAGAACACTCACAGGCAAGACTTACCGAAGAGTGGCCAAAAGGACACATGAATCCAGGCCCATTGAGGTATACAATGTGAGGTCCATGTGTGTTTGGACTCTCAACTATGGCTACCAAGTCTTTAAGAATTAAATCATGTGATATCCTGGCTCAGAATCCCTGAGCTCTGTGGAAAGCCATCCTGGGCCTAGATCTCAGTTTCCAAAACCGATTCTCATGCGTGGTCTCCTAAAATCCCAACACTATTCATGGCAATACTTCTCTGAGGTGAGTTCCAGAACTCAGTCTCTAAGGGGAATCACACCAGAGTTCAAGCCCTGGTGGACCCAGTCATCTCTTCCAAATACCACACAAATTACCACAATTAAAACAAGAACCCTCCCATATGGCCCTCATCTTCTTTCATATAGACACTCATCATAATCTGGCTGGAGGTTTCCATGAGGGGCGCAGACCAAGACAGTGTCCCAAATAAGCTCCTTTGCCCCTCATTTGCCTAAAGTCAAGGTGGCCTGGACACCCATCCTGTGAACCAAAAGTGATCAAATAGGCCTGCCATTAATACTGCTCCAATTTGAGGACTACTGTCTGTGGGGTTTAGATTCTTTATGTGAATTTTAGTCATGAGAAAACCCAAGCACAATGGGCTAGCCTCTGCAGGTTTTGTAGAACTCTTTTGACCCAAAGGATCCCATTCTCACTTGATGGAGGTCAGGAACCTTACAGAGGAAGTCGAGAGACTTCATCCCAATAATTGTTCTTTTGGCGAATTTTCTTTTGGATGCACACATGGTAACTTTCTTTAGATCCATCAGGTGCTGAGACTCTAAGCCACAGCCACACACAGGGCCAAGGGCCTGATTCAGACACATCCCTTTCCAAAGCAATTAAGAAAAGTGCCACAGGTATGCCCATTCATTTCCATTTGAAAACTGTTTTCTTCAGGCTTCACAAAGGGGTGGCCTGAGGCAAAGACCTTCCTGACATTCAGGGCAACAGAACAATAGGTAAGCAAAAGGCCCAAAGCAGGATTTCTCCTCTGAGACTTTCCTGGTCACACTGATATCTGAGTTTTCTGAGATGCTCGCCATCACCTACAGCTATCCAGTACATGGCCATGTCACAGAGCTTGGAGGTGGTACATATCTTGGACACAAAACCATGGGCCTATTCTTGAGATTGGCCGGAATTCAGGACGAAAATAGAAACTTAGGAAGGTAGCAGGTGTTGCTCATCGATAAGGCAAGCTACAGTCCATTCAAAAACGGATCAATATGAATGCTGAGAAGCTTTCTACTAGACACGACATATCCATTGATGAATTCTCTTTTCTAATGTCTACAACCACGGAAACAGTGGAATACACAGACATAGAAACACTCGCCCTGTGAAAAGACTTACTAAAAACAGTCCACTTCAAATGAAACAAACCGACTGTCCTACCTATTCTCAGAAAATGAGACAAAACCATAAACCCACAACCACACCCACAAAGGCACCTCCTTCCCCTAAGTAGGTCTGTGAATATCCAGAGTGTCCTCTGACTTGTGGGCCATAATATGTTCCCCCAAAATGGCATTTCCTGTCTCAGATCTTGTCTCCTTGGCAAACTCTGTGAACTTCTTAGGAGCCAACGGTGAGCAACTACCTGCTTTCTCATGAAAAACCCTGCATCCGAGCTTTCCTGGCATTTGGCCTTCGTCACATCTGTAGGTACCAAAAAATACTGACCCTGTCCTTGGTAAATCCAAACAAGTGAGACCACTGGGACTGGGACTTGGATTGGCTCTGTGTGCCTGGCTTCCTGGATCCCACGTTCAGAGAGTTCCATCACCAAGAAAGTGAGGTGAGGTCACTTCCTTCCTGAACTGAATGAGGGCACTGTCTTGGCAGCCACTTTGTCCTAACTGTTGCTTCCAAGGGTCCCAAGAGATTGAGGCTGCCCCTACTTCCTGTGACATTTTCACAAGTTAGAATGGTATATCAACCAAAGGCACCCAGGAATAGATCTCCACACAGGCCTGGTTTGGTCCATGATCTCTACATTAAAAAAAATCTGATTCAGACACAACCTTTTATCCTGACCGGGTTGTTTGCCATGGAAGATGACTTTTGGTCTCTCAGGTCCTTTATTGCTTCCTACATCTTCTCCAGGGATCATTTCTGCATGGACCTTTGAGGTTCTCAGCAGGTGGAAGTTTTTCTACATTTCTGTATTGTAATATCAACTCCTTCCCTGCTCTTCTGTAAAGTTAGATTGAGGGAACAGTGTCCGGTTATGGTTAAAAACATGATCGATTTGGGTTAGAAAACATTTTGCTGGATGAATGATCGTATTGAGAACTTGCTATGTGTAGAAGAATATATACGTGAAATATATGTATGAAAAAAGAAATCTAAGTCTGATTTGAAGCCCAGAAGGGCATTGGGCCCTTGATAGGGATACGTGGTGTTGAATTACGTTCTGCAGAGTTGTCTCAGATAAATCGATATACAATGGCATAGCACCTTGTACGTTGCATGAATTAATGTAGAAGGAACATCAAGTCAAAAAGGCATAGTCGGTAGTGAAAGGTTAATAAAATTAATAAAATAGGTACTTGTCACTTCCTGTTTTTCTGTATGCTTAACAAAACACTTTTGAAATCTTGAGAAATGTTTGCTAATCTTGTTCTAGAATGTACTGTTCCCAACAGCCGAACTGCAGAATGTACTCCCTCACTCGGTGTCATGCAAACCGCCCACTCGCCCTTACCCATCACTAAACTTCCCTCTCTTCCCTCTCCAAGGAAAGTATATAAGCTCTGCTTAAGCTGTTCTCAGAGGTCTCTGCTCTATTTAATTTAGCTCTGAGCTCCAGCATGCTGGACCACAAATAAACCCTTTGCTGTTGCATGAGACAGTCTCTTGACTGACCTTTACATATTGAGGTTCCACCGAGTTCCAGCAGTGGCGGAGGAGAGACCCCAACGGGCTCCTCTTGGAGCAAGTAAGGCGTCTCTTTCCGGTTTCAGGTTTCTTGTTAGGGCTTGGCAAAATTGCTGGCGATGAAGAGCCTGGGCTCTCTCCGACGGTGGCTGAGAGACGTGTCACAGAGACAAAGGGCACCTCTCTGGAGGACCCCGCAGAGAACTCGGGAAATCAAGGAACAATAGTCTTCTCGACTCAGTGATATTTTCTTTTAGATTCGTTGTTGCCATACCATTGGGTTTTGCCGGCTACTCATTCCTGGTCTCAGTGTTGGACGTTCATTGCCTGTCTTTATGGTCTTGTGTTATCTGTGTCGTGTGTCCTTGCTTTTACTGTTTGTGGAACTTTCATTATGGAACAGAGCACGTCAATGCCTCTGTCCCTGACCCTTGATCACTGGACCAAAGTCCGCTTAAGGGCTCAGAATCTTTCTTTTTTTAGTAAAACGCTGGACCTGGCAGAATCTCTGTGCCTCAGAATGGCCCATCTTTGGAGTCGTATGGCCCCTAGAAGGATCTTTCTACTTCCCACTAATTTAAAAAGTCAGAGGTATTGTCTTTCAGCCAGCGCCACATAGCCATCCAGATCAACAGCCATATATCTTAACTTGGCAGGACCTCTGCAAATCTCCTCCTCCATGGGTGAAGCCTTTCCTTGCCCCTACCTCTGCTCCTACTCCTTCCCCCATGATCTCTCAAACCCTCTCAACCTCCTCCTCCTCCACCCTCTGTTCTCCCTGAGTCACAGATTTGACTCTACTGGACTCTTCTCCCCCTCCTTATCCCCTGCCCTCGTCCCCTAACACACAACACACTCTAAGTGATTCCGCTGCTGCTGACTAAGCCTCTCTACCATTGGAGGAAGCTAAGCCGGTAATAGGATCTGACAATGGACCGATGTTCATGGCCCAGGTAAGTCAGGGGTTAGCCAGGAACCTGGGGATTAATTGGAAGTTAAATTGTGCTTATAGACCACAGAGTTCAAGACAAGTAGAAAGAATGAATAGAACCATTAAAGAGACCTTAACGAAATTAAGCTTAGAGACCAGCATAGGATTGGACTATGCTCCTGCCTTATGCAATGTTTCATGCAAGAAAAAATCCCTTTGTTTCTTTGAGTAACCTTACCACGTGTGAAATTCTTTATGGTGGCCCTCCTCCAGTAGGGGACCTAAGCCCAACTGTAAGACCTAAATATCCTTTCCACACCCCCTTGCTTGACAGACTTAAATATCTTGAAAGAACTCAGTAATACCTGTGAAAACAGCTGGCCACTGCCTACCCAACTGGGAACCAGGGGATTCCTCATCCATATCAAGTAAGAGATTTCATCTATGTAAGATGATATCAGGTGTCATCCCTGGTACCCCGCTGAAAAGGACCATACCAGGTGCTATTATAACACCTACAGTGGTAAACGTAAACAGAATCACTTCCAGGATCCATGCCTCTCATCTCAAGCCTGCTCCCTGTACAGAATCTTTCTGGAAACTGAAAAAGACTGGTAACAGTTTCAAATTGTGTATTCGCAATGTGAATAAGGTTATATACTCTCCCCTTGGCTACAAGTAGTCCTAACCCTCATCAGCCCATTAAGCAGTGATGGCTGATCACAAATCCTACTGGAAAAGAAGTATGGTCTATCTCGCATACAGCCCCCTAAGGGACCTGGTGGCCATCTCTCCACCCAGACATTTGTTAGCTGGCTATAGGTATTTCCTATTGTGATATCACTGATGAAGAGGATCCCACTAAAATACCATTAAATCCCTTCTGTACCATAGATAATGGAAACAAACATTATGGATGTAGGGACACGCAAGCCAGATGCAGGTTGGCTAGTCTAGATTACTAAGTTTGCCTGGCAGACTATCAAAGCCACAAAGAGTAATGGCTGTGTGGGGGAAAAGCCGACTTTTTCTGTATGTCATGGGAATGTGTGCATACAGGGGCTGCCTGATGGAACCCCAATTCTTCATCAAATTCAGTACACAGCATTGGCCACATTACCAATTAGACAACCAAAAACTATGGCACCCAGAGGGGTCTCTAGATCCTCAAATTTTGCATGACCTTTTTGACTTCTGCAAGTGCTCAAAAGAGTGAAAGGAAATTCCCCTATGTGGAAGCCTATTCCCTCCTTCACTCACATCCTGAACTATGCTTCTCCAATAGATCATTATCCTCAGCCTTCTGCTCCAGACCCTCTGCTGTCACTCCCATCTCAGCAACTTGATTTCTCCCCTCCAATAACTAGATCAGAAACCCAAAGCTCCACCAGTTCTCTGACCATAGCCCCCTTGCTGAGGTAGCAGGTACATAGGTACCGCTCCACCGACTCATTCCTCTCATCTCCTGTCAGTGCCCTCACCGGGTCCCACCAGGTCCTCTTACCAGCTAACCCAATGCTCAAACGAGCTGAGGAGAGCCCTGAGACCCTTATCCAAGATGTAATATAATTGGCCTTTAAAGTTGCTTTGTCATCACTGAAAACAGGTTACTAAAATTTAAAGTCCCTCACAGGATTTTGGGATCCTCACTCCCGTCTTTCACTCTGCTCTACCTGATCTACTGCTCAAGTTTGCTGCTAGGAAATTCCCAATACCCTTTTGCATTATTCTTTTACATCTCTCTTTTCCCTCATTCTCAGATCCTCGGAGGTGCTCTCAGCCCCAACTTCCCCGTCTTTCCCCCTCTGTACCAGGTCCACAGAAAAGTCTTAAATGACCTTCTTCAGAAGTCTTCACCATGGCTGAGTTTTGAACTTTCAGCCAAAGAGTCCCAATAAAGACTTTAATGTAGATAAACATTCTCTTTTGTATTGCCCTGTTCTACTTGGCCACTGGCTAAAAATCTCAGTACTTCTAAGCTAGACAACCTCTAACTAGTTTTTCACAAAATATGTGAACAAGTCCTCTGGCCTTCAGCTGGGGCTTCACAGAGATGGCTACATTTCTAAGATAAAGAAATTACCAACCGGGCTCCATGGTAACAGCTGGCAGGGGGAAAATAAGAAAGGGAAGAAAAAGCTCTCCTCCTCCCAGGTGTCCTTGAAAAGTTAACTTGCCCAGAACAGAAGGAAAAACAGAAACAAATACTGCTTTTTTAAACTTCTGAAGACTGTGAACTTCTGAGCCCCATGCCTTATATGTTGGGTACAAATTTCTGAAACTACCTAAACTTGAGTTTCAGGGGATTAATTGATTACAATAGAAGCAATGCCCTCTGAATCCAGTTGCAACCAAATAGGACTGTTTCCCTCTCTTGAGTGCTATCTTAGGTGCCTTGCTTTGTCAGTGCCTACAACAGCATAATTCTATATACTTAAACATCGTTTATGTTTTCATGAAATGATCAAGATATGTGATAATTTGTGTAATGGTGCAGATGTTTCCCAGAGTGCTCTATCATGACGCAGGTTCATTTGAGGATCAAATAGGGGGGGCATACAACCGGTTCCACTGGGAACATATATCCCTCACTTTAGCCATAATATTAGGAATAGGAGTTGCTGCACGGGTGGGCAGAGGAACCAGTGGCATTGTCCATGGGACACAAAAGATGACCCAATTAGAAGCAGCAATAGAGCAAAAGTAAGATATTAGAAACCTCCTTCAGGGCTTTGCATGAAACTTTAACCTCTCTCTCTGAAGTTGTTTTACAGAACAGTTGAGGGTTGGACCTCCTCTTCATTAGAGAAGGGGGCCTTTGTGCTGCATTGAGGGAAGAATGTTGTTTTTATGCTGACTATACTGGAGTTGTAATAAAATCTATGAGTAAATTTAAAAGACACCTTGAAGAGCATCAACAAGTGAGAGAGGCCCAAAAAGGGTGGCTTGAGTCTTGGTTCACACAGTCCCCCTGGTTAACTACGTTTTTATCAACCCTGGCCAGTCCAATAATAATCCTCATATTATTGCTAACTATAAAACCCTGTTTGCTCAACCGGGTAATGTCTTTTCTCCAGGCTCAAATTGGACGAGTTAAACTTATGGTAATACCCCACTAGCTGACATTGAATGTGACACCCTCCAATGATCATTTTTATGATTAAAATTAGCCAGAAGACGAAGTGGGGAATGAAATATTAATAAAATAGGTACTTGTCACATCTTGTTTTTCTGTATGCTTAACAGAACACTGTTGAAATCTTGAGAAATGTTTGCAAATCTTGTTCCCAGAATGTTCTATCCCCAGCTGCCAAATTGCAGAATGTACTCCCTCTCCCAGTTGCATGCAAACCGCCCACTCGCCCTGACCCATCAATACAATTCCCTCCCTTCCCTCTCCAGGGAAAGTATATAAGCTCTACTTCAGCTATTCTCAGGGCTATCTGCTCTATTCAGGTGAGCTCTGAACCCCAGCCTGCTGGACACCCAATAAACCGTTTGATGTTGCATGAGATAGTCTGTTGGTAGTCTCCTCCTCTGAAGCTCGCACCACATTTACTTGGATGATTAAATGTAGAAGAGAACATCCAGTCAAAAAGGGATAGTCTGTAGCATTACGAAGATAGTCAATAAGTTTAGGAAGAAGGGTGAGTATAAGATTTGGAACAAAAGTTTCTTAGCAATAGGATTTCGATTAGAGAGTGAATGTAAATGTCAGCACAGGTGAAGAGTCAGTCACAATGATGAACTGGGGAAAATATGTAGGAAAGCAGATATCAATAGAGACATTACAAAATCAGGCAGAGTATAAAGTGAGTGATAGGATTAGACATTTTGAACAGGGTTGAGTTTAAATATATAATCTTCGGAAGAAACAAATATGTAGTCACAAATAGGATTGACATTTGAGAGCACTGGGCAAATTTCAGGTGGATGAATATTTCTGAGAATAATCTTGTGAATAGTTGATTATAAATCCACATACATGAACATGAATGAATTTAGGGAGTGAATATAAGACACATATATTTCATATTTTGAAAAATCGGGAGAGTGTATATATATATATATATATATATATATATATATATATACACATATATATACATATACATAAAACACTCACACAGACAAAAAAGTAGCAATATATATGTCAATCAAAATTCATTATAAAATATATACCATCCACAGATCTAAAAATATTCATTTTACTGAACATGGATTTATGTATAATGCTGTTCAACTAGCAAGCTCACCCATAGGTTGAATATTCAGTTCCAACAGGGTTTAGTAGGAGTGATCTCTTCTAACAATTTGTATCTGCCAAGTCAGCCACCTCACAAGAATGTACGTGTGGTACCAGATAGGAATCTATATGTGCATATAAGAATACAGAGAAAGGGAGACAGGAATTCACATATTTGTTAACCTTAAAAATACTAGGACAACTATTTCAACAAACAATTGACTAGATTTATAACTCCAACTCTGTATCATGCAAAAGGCAAGTCCATCTATACACCATGCCTACTCTGAACTGCTTGTATTTCTATTCTTCATGGGTTATTTTTCTCCATCATATTAGGATTAGTAGTCAGAGTCTGGTAGGGTATGGGTTAGAGTCAGGTATTCAGTATTTTGAATTGAAAATAGGACACTGAATCCAATGTGTATGCAAATATATGCTACGGAAAAATCTTCCCACTCTCCTCCAGAACAATGCCTTGACATTACCTTCGCCCCAAGTAAGACACAATTAGAGGAGAAGAGTTAGAAAATCTGTGAATACATATCTAGAATGGAAAATGCTCCAGATTTCACATCTTTGGAGGTGGTAGAGGAGTTTCCAAAAGTAAGAGACAGGGTAAACACTCCACAAACATGGAGCTCTGCTGGCCAAAAGACTTTTTGAGAATCTGCCTCTGAGGTTGGGCACTTGAAATATATGTTGTTGTCAGGAGCTTTAGCTTTATTTGTAGTGAAACCATCAAAGCTGGATCTGCATCTATGTGACCTGGAGGAAATGGTTACTTATTTTCAAATAAAAATGAGGCAGCAGTGATGAATTCTCTTTTTGTAGGTAAACTTTGGCCACTGAGGGCTAAGGGTCTTCCCGTGTGGACTGTGAAACCAATGGTCATCCTCCAATTTTCGTGGTGTTTCTTGCTGCTGCACTGGGAGTTTGGTATTTGCTTCATGAAATACAACGAGTTCAAATGGGACACAGTGCTGAAGGGAGTTCTGTCAGGTGTGGTTGGCAGGGTCTCCAGGAGAATGCACCAACCAGGGTTCTATCTCAAGTAGCTTGCCCCCTTGACAATTACAACATGATACTGAACATTGCTCTGAAACCTCTCCATATAAAAATATGCCTTTACATATATGGGTGTGATGGTTGCACCATGTCAGTCACAGCCATTTGGAAGCCAATGGAAGATCCACATGGCCCCACCACAGATGTTTTATCACACATTTGCATAACACAGCTCTAGGCCCACTACTTACCAGGCCCCAACTTACTGGCATCTCTGTTCTACACCATTTTCATGAAACCCAGTCAATCAAGGCCCTGTCTGTTATACTCATGATCATCAACAGGACATCAAAGGTCCTCCAGTGCCAGCTGGTCATCGGAATTTCTAAAATTTCATGGTAATTATCTAGCATTTTTTCACAGATGCATTTGGAGGCAATGTTGGTTTCAATTCATTCAGGAACCATTAAATGGTGAGGAAGCTAATTTCAGGGAAATCTCTGGAGCACTCTCACAGGCAAGTCTACCCAAAGAGTGGCCAAAAAGTCACATGAAGCCAGGCCCATTGAGGTCTACAAAGCGAGGTCCAAGTGTGTTTTGAATCTCAATTATGCCTGCCAAGTCTTTCAGAATAAAATCATGTAATATCCTGGCTGTGATTCCCAGTGTTCTGTGGAAAGCCACTCTGGGCCTTGATTCCAGGTTCCCAATGGCAACTCTCATTCCTGGCCTCCTAAAATCCCCACACAATTCATGTCAATACTTCTCTGAGGTCAGTTCCAGAACTCAGTCTCTAAGGGGAATCACAGCAGAATTCATGCCCAGGTGGACCCAGTCATCTCTTCCAACTGCCACACAAATGACCACAATTATAACCAAAACACTCCTACATGGCCCTCATCTTCTACCATAAAGATACTCATCATAACATCTGGATGGAGGTTTTCATGAGAGGCACATCCCAAGACAGTGTCCAAAATAAGCTCCCTTGCCCCTCATTTGCCGAATGACAGGGTGGCTTGGACACCCTTCCTGTGAACCAGGAGTGATCAAATAGGCCTGCCCTTAATACTGCTTCGCTTCTCCAATTTGAGCCTCTCTGACTGTGGGGTCTAGATTCTTTTTGTGAATTGGAGTCATGAGAAAAGCCAAGCACCTCTGCAAAGATTTGAAGAACTCATTTCACCCAAAGGATCCCTATTCTGACATGATGGATTTCAGAAACCTAACAAAGGAAGGCAATATACTTCATGCACATTGATTGAACGTTTTTCCATTTTGGTTTAGATGCACATATGGGATCTTTCTTTACATCCATCAGGTGCTGAGAATCTAAGTCACAGCCTCACACAGGGCAAAGGGCCTGAATCAGACACATCGTTTTCCAATGAAATTAAGCAAAGAGCCAGAGGTGATGCACATTCATTTCCATTTGAAAACTGTTTTCTTCAGGCTTAACAAAGGGGTTGCATGAGACATAGACCTTTCTGATATTCAGGGCAACAGAACAATAGGTAAGCAAAAGGCCCAAAGCAGGGTATCTCCACTGAGACTTTCCTGGTCACACTGATATCTGAGTTTTCTGAGATGCGAGCCATTCCATTCAGGTATCCAGTACATGGCCATGTCAAAGACCTTGGATTTGGTACGTATCTTGGACACATAACCATGAGCCTATTCTAGAGAGTGGCCAGAATTCAGGAAGAAAACAGGGACTTAGGAAGGTATTAGGTGTTGCCCGTGCATAAGGCAAGCCACACTCCATTCATAAATTGGGCAGGATGAATGCTGGGAAGCTTTATACTAGACATGACACATCCATTGCTGCATTCTCTTTTCTCATGTCTACTACCACAGGCACAGTGGGATACACAGACATGGAAACACTCACCTCGTCAAACGACTTACCAGAAACAGTTCACTCCAAAACAAACAAACCGCCATTCCTACCTATTTTCAGAACATGAGACAAACCACAAACCCACACCCACTCCCAAAAAGGCACCTCCTTCCCCAAGTAGCTGTGTGACTAACCAGAGTGTCCTCTGACTGGTGGCCATACTCTGTTCTTCTGAAATGGCCTGTCCTCTCTCAGATCTGTTTTCCTTGGCGAACTCTGTAAAGTTGTAAGGAAAAAATGGAGACCTACTACCTGCTTTCTCAGGAAAGTTCCCTCTTCAGAGCTCTCCAGGCATTTGGTAATCCTCACTTCAGTAGGAACCAAGAATGACTCACTTTATCCTTGCTAAATCCAAACAAGTGAGCCCACTGGGACTGGGACTGAAACTGCCTCTGGGTGCCTGGCTCCTTGGATACAAAGTTCAGAGAGTTCCATCACCAAGGAAATGAGGTATGTCACATTCTTTGGAACTGAATGAGGTCACTGCCTTGGCAAAGGTATATCTTATGATGTGCAAAAACTGAAGAAATAATAATGTACCAGTGTCGAATACAAATGAATGACAAATTACATATCATGTCCCATAGGATTCTACTTGCATTGATGTTAGACTGCGTCAGTTACTGTAGAATAATTAGGATTTGTATGCACCATTCACTGAAGTTAGTTTTCAGTACTAGGAAACAAATATGTATTTCAGGTGGATGAATATTTCTGATAATAATCTTGTGAAAAGTGGATTATAAATCCACATACATGAACATGAATGAATTTAGAGAGTGTATATTAGACACATATATTTCATATTTTGAAAAATTTGGAGAGTATATCTATATCTATATCTACATCTATACACACACACACACACACACACACACACACACACACAACACTCACAGACATTAAAAAGTACAAATATAAATGCCAATCGAAATTCATCAGTAAATATATATCATCCACAAATGCAAAAATATTTATTTTACTGAACATGAGTTAATGTATAATGTTGTTCTGCTAGGACGCTCTCCTATAGGTTGAATTTTCATTTCCAACAGCATTAAGGAGGAGTGAACACTTCTCACAATTTGTATCTGCCAAGACAGCCACCTCACAAAAATGTACGTGTGATACCTGGTAGGATTCTATATATGCATATAAATATACATGTGTGAATAGGCTACAGAAAAGGGAAACAAGAATTCACATATTTGTTAAGTTTAAAAACACATGGAGAATATTTCAATTAAAATTTGACTAGATTTATAACTCCTACCTTATATAATGCATATGTCAAGTCCAACTATACAACATGTCTCCTCTGAAGTGCTTGTATTTCCATTGTGTTGGGTTAATTTTCTCCATTATATTAGGATGAATAGTCTGAGACTACTAGGTATGGGTTAGTGTCAGGGATACAGTATTTCGAATGGAAAATTGGAAAATGAATCCAATGTGTATGTAAATATATGCTGCACAAATATCCTCCCGCTCTCATCCAGAACAATGCCTTGACATTACCTTCACCCCAAGTAAGACACAATTAGAGGAGAAGAGTTACAAAATCAGTGAATACATATCTGGAATGGAAAATGCTCAGGAGTTCACAACCTTGGAGGTGGTAGAGGAGTTTCCAAAACTAAGGGACAGGGTAAACCCTCCACAAACATGGAGCTCTGCTGGCCTAAAAACTTTTTGAGAAACTGCCTCTGAGCTTCCACACTTGAAATATATGTTGTTTTCAGGAGATTTGGCTTCCTCTGTAGTGAGACCATCAAAGCTGGGTCTGCATCTATGTGACCTGGACGACATGGTTTCTTATTTTCCAATGAACAAGATGAAGCAGTGCTGAATCCTCTCTTTGTAGGTAAACTGAGGCCACTGGGGACTAAGTGTCTCCCCGTGTGGACTGTGATGCCATTTGGTCCTCCTCCAATTTGTGGTGTTTTTGCTGCTGCACTGTGAGTTTGGTATTTGTTTCATGAAATACTAGGAGCTAAACTGGGACACAGTGCTGGAGGAGGTTCTGTCACGTGTGTTGGGTCAGGGTCTGCAAGAGAATGAACCAACTAGGCTCCTATCTCTCACAGCTTGCCCCATTGCCCCCTTGTCCATATCAACCTGATTCTTAATTTTCCTCTGAAAACTCTCCATATAAAAAGATGCCTTTACATATAAGGGTCTGCTAGCTGCACCTTGTAAGTTACAAGCCATTTGAAATTCAATGGTAGATCCACATGGCCCTACCACGGATGTTTTATCAAACACCTCCCCACCACTGCTCTAGACCCACTACTCAGCAGGCTCCAACTTACTGGCATCTCTGTTCTACACCATTTTCATGAAACTCAGTAAATCAAGGCACTGTCTGGTATACTCATGATGAGCAACAGGACATCCAATATTTCTCCAGTGCCACCTGGTCATAGGAATTTCAAAAATTTCATGGTATTTATCTAGCCATTTTTCAAGCATGAAGTTGGAGGCACTGTGGGTTTCAGTTCATTCAGCAAACATTAAATGGTGAGGAAGCTCATTTCAATGAAATCTCTGGAGAACTCTCACAGGCACGGCTTCCCAAAGAGTGGACAAAAGGTCACATTAGGCCAGGCCCATTGAGGTCTACAATGTGAGGTCCATATGTGTTTTGACTCTCAACTATGGCTGCCATTTCTTTAAGAATAAAATCATGTGATATCCTTGCTGAGATTCCCAGGCCTCTGTGGAAATCCACTCGGGTCCTAGGTCTCAGTTTCGAAGAGTGACTTTCATGCGTGGCCTCTTAAAATCCCAACAAAATTCATGGCAATGCTTCTCTGAGTTCAGTTCCAAAACCCAGTCTCTAAGGGGAATCACACCAGAGTTCAAGCCCACGTGGACACAGTCATTTTTTCCAATGCAACACAAATGACCAAAATTAAAACCAAAACACTCCCACATGGCCTTCATCTTATTCCATATAGTCAATCATCTTAACCTCTGGCTGGAGGTTTCCATGAGGGGCGCAGCCCAAGACACTGTCCAAAATCAGCTCGTTTGCCCCTCATTTGCCTAAAGTCAGGGTAGCCTGGACACCGTTTCTGTGAACCAGGAGTGAACAAATAAGCCTGCCGTTAATACTACTTTGTTTCTCCAATTTGAGGCCTACTGATTTTAGGTATCGATTCTTTAGGTGATTTAGAGTCATGCAAAACACAAGCACGTCTGCAGGGCTTTGAAGAACTCATTTGACCCAAAGAATCCCTATTGTCATTTGATGGAGTGCAGGAACCTAACAGAGGAAGGCAAGAGACTTCATCCACAATGAATGATATTTTTTGCCATTTTGGTTTTGGAAGCTCACATGGGATCATTCTTAAGATCCATCAGGTGCTGAGAATCTAAGTCACAGCCACACACAGGTCCAAGAGGCTGATAAAGAGCCACAGGTGAGGTGCATTCATTTCCATTTGTAAACTGTTTTCTTCAGGCTTCACAAAATGTGGCCTGAGGCAAAGACCTTCCTGACATTCAGTGCAACACAACAATAAGTAAGCAAAAGGCCCAAAGCAGGGTTTCTGCACTGAGACTTTCCTGGTCACACTGATATCTGAGTTTTCTGAGATGCTCGCCATTCTCTTCAGCTATCCAGTACATGGCCATGTCACAGAGGTTGGAGGTGGTACATATTTTGGACACAAATCCATGAGCCTATTCTGGAGAGTGGCCAGAATTCAGGAAGAAAACAACAACTTGGAAAGATAGCAGGTGTTGCACATTGATAAGACAAGCTGCAGTCCATTCATATATTGGGCAGGATGAATTATGGGAAGATTTGTACTAGACAGGACACATCCATTAATGCATTCTCTTTTCTAATGTCTACAACAACGGACACAGTGGGATACACAGAAAGAGAAACACTCGCCATGTCAAATGACTTACTAGAAACTGTCCACTCCAAACCAAACAAACCGCCTTTCCAATCTATTCTCAGAACATGAGACAAAACAACAAACCCACACCCACTCCCACAAAGGCACCTCCTTCCCCCAAGTAGGTCTGTGACTATCCGGAGTGTCCTCTGACTGGTGGGCCATACTATGTTCCCCCGAAATGGCCTATCTTCTCTCAGATCTTGTTTCCTTGACCAACTCTGTGAAGATGTCAGGAAAAAGTGGTTAGCCACTACCAGTTTTCTCAGGAAACGTCCTTCTTCAGAGCTCTCCTGGCATTTGGCCATCCTCACATCATTAGGTACCAAGAAAACTGACTCTGTCCTTGGTAAATCCAAACAAGTGAGCCCACTGGGACTGGGTCTGGGACTGCCTCTGGGTGCCTGGCTTCTTGGATACCAAGTTCAGAGAGTTCCATCACCAAGGAAATGAGGTATGTCACATTCTTTGGAACTGAATGAGGTCACTGCCTTGGCAACCACTGTGTCCTAACAGTTGCTTCCAAGGGTAACATAAGATGGAGGTTGCCCCTACTTCCTGTGACACTTTCATAAGGTAGAATGTATATCACCATTGGCACCTGGGAACAGCTCTCCACTCAGCCCTGGTTTGGTCCAGCTTCTGTACAATAAGAAGAGAGAGAGGCAGATTCAGACACATCCCTTCATCCTGACCAGGTTGTTTGCCATGGAAGATGACTTTTGCTCTCTCAGGTGCTTCATACCTGCCTACAACTTCTCCAGGTACCATTTGTGCATGGACATTTGAGGTTCTCATCAGGTGGAAGGTCCCCAACTTTCCTGTATTGTAAGAACCACTCTGTCTCTGCTCTTCTGTAAAATGATTGAGGGAACAGTGTATACTTGGGGTTAAAAACAGGTTTGATTTGGATTACGAGTGATTCTGTGTGATGAATAATGGTATTGGGAACCTGCAATATTTACAAGAATATAGAGGTGAAATATAAGTAGGAAAACAGAAATCTAGGTATGATTTGAAGCCCAGAAGGGTTTTGCCCTTGATTGGGATACTTAACTTTGAATGATGTTCTGCAGAGATGCCTCAGATAATTCGATATACAATGGCATAGGACCTTGTACATTGGATGATTGAATTTAGAAGAGAACATCCAGTCAAAAAGGGATATTCAGTAGGATTAGGAAGATAGTCGGTAGGTTTAGGAAGAAGAGTGAGTATAGGATTTGGACCAAAAGTTCTTTAGCAATAGACTTTCGGTTGTTGAGTGAATGTAAATGTCAGAACATATGAAGAGTCAGTCACTATGTTGAACTGGGGAAAATATGTAGAAAAGCAGACATCAATAGAAACATTACGAAATCAGGCAAAGTATAAAGTGAGTGATAGAATTAGACATTTTCAACAGGGTTGAGTTTGAATATATAAATTAGTAAAAAAACAAATATGTAGCCACCAATAGGATTGACAATTGACAGCATTAGGCAACCTGGACATGGATGTTTTTAGAAATCCATGTTCACTTTCCATTTAGGCTTTGGTACAATCATAAGTGTGACCTTTCCATTTTTTGTCCAGAATATTACGGTGATAATGAGGTGACATGAGTATTTCTTTCACCATTTCTGGGAGCAATATATTGAAGTTGTAAAATGAGAATCGGGGGTACAAAGAGGTGTACCCTGTTTCTAGGAACATAGAGAAAAAGCATGAATAGACCATACTGTGAATAAATAATATAACTTTTTTGAACTTTAAATAATGAATTGAACTGATATCTGAAAAATTAAAGGAAATCGTATATTGATATACAATCATTCATTCCAACCAGGTATATATGTAATGGAAATATTAGTGTTTTGGTTTATCATGAAGAGTGTGTGAGTTTTGCTTCAAAATGATTATGGAAATTCAAAATAATGTGTTTGGAAAGAAGTCTCATGAAAGGACCAGTCAAGAAACCCTGACAATACATGTGTTCGGAAGCAAGAAGTGGTGAAAGTTGAAACAAATGCTTATTAATTTGTGAACTTGTGGATGAAATGTATATCCTGTGATGTGCAAAAACTGAAGAAACAATAATGTACCAGTGTCGAATACAAATGAATGACAAATTACATATCATGTCCCATAGGAGTCTACTTGCATTGATGTTAGACTGGGTCAGTTACTGTAGAATAATTAGGATTTGTATGCACCATTCACTGAAGTTAGTTTTCAGTACTAGGAAACAAATATGAATTTCAGGTGGATAAATATTTCTGATTATAATCTTGTGAAAAGTGGATTATAAATCCACATACATGAACATGAATGAATTTAGAGAGTGTATATTAGACACATATATTTCATATTTTGAAAAATTTGCAGAGTATATTTATATCTATATCTGTATATACACACACACACACACAACACTCACAGACATTAAAAAGTACCAATATAAATGCCAATCGAAATTCATCAGTAAATATGTATCATCCACAAATGCAAAAATATTTATTTAACTGAACATGAGTTAATGTATAATGTTGTTCTACTAGGACGCTCTCCTATAGGTTGAATTTTCATTTCCAACAGCATTTAGGAGGAGTGAACTCTTCTCACAATTTGTATCTGCCAAGACAGCCACCTCACAAAAATGTACGTGTAATACCTGGTAGGATTCTATATATGCATATAAATATACATGTGTGAATAGGCTACAGAAAAGGGAAACAAGAATTCACATATTGTAAAGTTTAAAAACACATGGAGAATATTTCAATTAAAATTTGACTAGATTTATAACTCCTACCTTATATAATGCAAATGTCAAGTCCAACTATACAACATGTCTCCTCTGAAGTGCTTGTATTTCCATTGTGTTGGGTTAATTTTCTCCATTATATTAAGATGAATAGTCTGAGACTACTAGGTATGGGTTAGTGTCAGGGATTCAGTATTTCGAATGGAAAATTGGAAAATGAATCCAATGTGTATGTAAATATATGCTGAACAAATATCCTCCCGCTCTCATCCAGAACAATGCCTTGACATTACCTTTACCCCAAGTAAGACACAATTAGAGGAGAAGAGTTACAAAATCAGTGAATACATATCGGGAATGGAAAATGCTCAGGAGTTCACAACATTGGAGGTGGTAGAGGAGTTTCCAAAACTAAGGGACAGGGTAAACACTCCACAAACATGGAGCTCTGCTGGCCTAAAAACTTTTTGAGAAACTGCCTCTGAGCTTCCACACTTGAAATATATGTTGTTTTCAGGAGATTTGGATTCCTCTGTAGTGAGACCATCAAAGCTGGGTCTGCATCTATGTGACCTGGAGGACATGGTTTCTTATTTTCCAATGAACAAGATGAAGCAGTGCTGAATCCTCTCTTTGTAGGTAAACTGAGGCCACTGTGGACTAAGTGTCTCCCCGTGTGGACTGTGAAGCCATTTGGTCCTCTTCCACTTTTTGTGGTGTTTTTGCTGCTGCACTGTGAGTTTGGTATTTGTTTCACGAAATACTAGGAGCGAAACTGGGACACAGTGCTGGAGGGAGTTCTGTCACGTGTGGTGGGTCAGGGTCTGCAAGAGAATGCACCAACTAGGCTCCTATCTCTCACAGCTTGCCCCATTGCCCCCTTGTCCATATCAACCTGATTCTTAATTTTCCTCTGAAAACTCTCCATATAACAAGATGCCTTTACATATAAGGGTCTGTTGGCTGCACCATGTCAGTTACAAGCCATTTGGAATCCAATGGTAGATCCACATGGCCCTACCACGGATGTTTTATCAAACACCTCCCCACCACTGCTCTAGACCCACTACTCAGCAGGCTCCAAATTTCTGGCATCTCTGTTCTACACCATTTTCATGAAACTCAGTAAATCAAGGCACTGTCTGGTATACTCATGATCAGCAACAGGACATCCAATGTTTCTCCAGTGCCACCTGGTCATAGGAATTTCAAAAATTTCATGGTATTTATCTAGCCATTTTTCAAGCATGAAGTTGGAGGCACTGTGGGTTTCAGTTCATTCAGCAAACATTAAATGGTGAGGAAGCTCATTTCAATGAAATCTCTGGAGAACTCTCACAGGCACGGCTTCCCAAAGAGTGGACAAAAGGTCACATTAGGCCAGGCCCATTGAGGTCTACAATGTGAGGTCCATGTGTGTTTTGACTCTCAACTATGGCTGCCATTTCTTTAAGAATAAAATCATGTGATATCCTTGCTGAGATTCCCAGGCCTCTGTGGAAATCCACCCGGGGCCTAGGTCTCAGTTTCCAAGAGCGACTTTCATGCGTGGCCTCTTAAAATCCCAACAAAATTCATGGCAATGCTTCTCTGAGTTCAGATCCAAAACCCAGTCTCTAAGGGGAATCACACCAGAGTTCAAGCTCACGTGGACCCAGTCATTTTTTCCAATGCAACACAAATGACCAAAATTAAAACCAAAAGACTCCCACATGGACCTCATCTTATTCCATATAGTCAATCATCTTAACCTCTGGATGGAGGTTTCCATGAGGGGCGCAGCCCAAGACAGTGTCCAAAATCAGCTCCTTTGCCCCTCATTTGCCTAAAGTCAGGGTAGCCTGGACACCGTTTCTCTGAAACAGGAGCGAACAAATAAGCCTGCCGTTAATACTTCTTTGTTTCTCCAATTTGAGGCCTACTGATTTTAGGTATCGATTCTTTAGTTGATTTAGAGTCATGCGAAAACACAAGCACCTCTGCAGGGCTTTGAAGAACTCATTTGACCCAAAGAATCCCTATTGTCATTTGATGGAGTGCAGGAACCTAACAGAGGAAGGCAAGAGACTTCATCCACAATGAATGATATTTTTTGCCATTTTGGTTTTGGAAGCTCACATGGGATCATTCTTAATATCCATCAGGTGCTGAGAATCTAAGTCACAGCCACACACAGGTCCAAGAGGCTGATAAAGAGCCACAGGTGAGGCCCATTCATTTCCATTTGAAAACTGTTTTCTTCAGGCTTCACAAAGGGGTGGCCTGAGGCAAAGACCTTCCTGACATTCAGTGCAACACAACAATAAGTAAGCAAAAGGCCCAAAGCAGGGTTTCTGCACTGAGACTTTCCTGGTCACACTGATATCTGAGTTTTTTGAGATGCTCGCCATTCTCTTCAGCTATCCAGTACATGGCCATGTCACAGAGCTTGGAGGTGGTACATATTTTGGACACAAATCCATGAGCCTATTCTGGAGAGTGGCCAGAATTCAGGAAGCAAACAACAACTTAGAAAGATAGCAGGTGTTGCACATTGATAAGACAAGCTGCAGTCCATTCATATATTGGGCAGGATGAATTATGGGAAGATTTATACTAGATAGGACACATCCATTAATGCATTCTCTTTTCTAATGTCTACAACAACGGACACAGTGGGATACACAGAAAGAGAAACACTCGCCATGTCAAATGACTTACTAGAAACTGTCCACTCCAAACCAAACAAACCGCCTTTTCTATCTATTCTCAGAACATGAGACAAAACAACAAACCCACACCCACTCCCACAAAGGCACCTCCTTCCCCCAAGTACGTCTGTGACTATCCGGAGTGTCCTCTGACTGGTGGGCCATACTATGTTCCCCCGAAATGGCCTGTCTTCTCTCAGATCTTGATTCCTTGACCAACTCTGTGAAGACGTCAGGAAAAAGTAGTTAGCCACTACCTGTTTTCTCAGGAAAGGTCCATCTTCAGAGCTCTCCTGGCATTTGGCCATCCTCACATCATTAGGTACCAAGAAAACTGACTCTGTCCTTGGTAAATCCAAACAAGTGAGCCCACTGGGACTGGGACTGGGACTGCCTCTGGGTGTCTGGCTTCTTGGATACCAAGTTCAGAGAGTTCCATCACCAAGGAAATGAGGTATTTCACATTCTTTGGAACTGAATGAGGTCACTGCCTTGGCAAGCACTTTGTCCTAACAGTTGCTTCCAAGGGTAACATAAGATGGAGGTTTCCAGAACTTCCTGTGACACTTTCATAAGGTAGAATGTATATCACCATTGGCACCCGGGAACAGCTCTCCACTCAGCCCTGGTTTGGTCCATCTTCTGTACAATAAGAAGAGAGAGAGGCAGATTCAGACACATCCCTTCATCCTGACCAGGTTGTTTGCCATGGAAGATGACTTTTGCTCTCTCAGGTGCTTCATACCTGCCTACAACTTCTCCAGGTACCATTTGTGCATGGACATTTGAGGTTCTCATCAGGTTGAAGGTCCCCAACTTTCCTGTATTGTAAGAACCACTCTGTCTCTGCTCTTCTGTAAAATGATTGAGGGAACAGTGTATACTTGGGGTTAAAAACAGGTTTGATTTGGATTACGAGTGATTCTGTGTGATGAATAATGGTATTGGGAACCTGCAATATTTACAAGAATATAGAGGTGAAATATAAGTAGGAAAACAGAAATCTAGGTATGATTTGAAGCCCAGAAGGGTTTTGCCCTTGATTGGGATACTTAGCTTTGAATGATGTTCTGCAAAGATGCCTCAGATAATTCCATATACAATGGCATAGGACCTTGTACATTGGATGATTGAATTTAGAAGAGAACATCCAGTCAAAAAGGGATATTCAGTAGGATTAAGAAGATAGTCTGTTGGTTTAGGAAGAAGAGTGAGTGTAGGATTTGGACCAAAAGTTCTTTAGCAATAAACTTTCGGTTGTTGAGTGAATGTAAATGTCAGCACATATGAAGAGTCAGTCACTATGTTGAACTGGGGAAAATATGTAGAAAAGCAGATATCAATAGAAACATTACGAAATCAGGCAAAGTATAAAGTGAGTGATAGAATTAGACATTTTCAACAGGGTTGAGTTTGAATATATAAATTAGGAAAAAAACAAATATGTAGTCACCAATAGGATTGACAATTGACAGCATTAGGCAACCTGGGCATGGATGTTTTTAGAAATCCATGTTCACTTTCCATTTAGGCTTTGGTACAATCATAAGTGTGACCTTTCCATTTTTGTCCAGAATATTACTGTGATAATGAGGTGACATGAGTATTTCTTTCACCATTTCTGGGAGCAATATATTGAAGATGTAAAATGAGAATCGGGGGTACAAAGAGGTGTACCCTGTTTCTAGGAACATAGAGAAAAAGCATGAATAGACCATACTGTGAATAAATAATATAACTCTTTTGAACTTTAAATAATGAATTGAACTGATATCTGAAAAATTAAAGGAAATCGTATATTGAAATACAATCATTCATTCCAACCAGGTATATATGTAATGGAAATATTTGTGTTTAGGTTTATCATAAAGAGTGAGTGAGTTTTGCTTCAAAATGATTATGGAAATTCAAAATAATGTGTTTGGAAAGAAGTCTCATGAAAAGACCAGTCAAGAATACCCTGACAATACATGTGTTCTGAAGCAAGAAGTGGTTAAAGTTGAAACAAATGCTTATTAATTTGTGAACTTGTGGATGAAATGTATATCCTGTGATGTGCAAAAACTGAAGAAACAATAATGTACCACTGTCGAATACAAATGAATGACAAATTACATATCATGTCCCATAGGAGTCTACTTGCATTGATGTTAGACTGGGTCAGTTACTGTAGAATAATTAGGATTTGTATGCACCATTCACTGAAGTTAGTTTTCAGTACTAGGAAACAAATATGTATTTCAGGTGGATGAATATTTCTGATTATAATCTTGTGAAAAGTGGATTATAAATCCACATACATGAACATGAATGAATTTAGAGAGTGTATATTAGACATATATATTTCATATTTTGAAAAATTTGCAGAGTATATCTATATCTATATCTGTATATACACACACACACACACAACACTCACAGACATTAAAAAGTACCAATATAAATGCCAATCGAAATTCATCAGTAAATATGTATCATCCACAAATGCAAAAATATTTATTTTACTGAACATGAGTTAATGTATAATGTTGTTCTACTAGGACGCTCTCCTATAGGTTGAATTTTCATTTCCAACAGCATTTAGGAGGAGTGAACTCTTCTCACAATTTGTATCTGCCAAGACATCCACCTCACAAAAATGTACGTGTGATACCTGGTAGGATTCTATATATGCATATAAATATACATGTGTGAATAGGCTACAGAAAAGGGAAATAAGAATTCACATATTTGTTAAACTTAAAAACACATGGAGAATATTTCAAATAAATTTGACTAGATTTATAACTCCTACCTTATATAATGCAAATGTCAAGTCCAACTATACAACATGTCTCCTCTGAAGTACTTGTATTTCTAATGTGTTGGGCTAATTTTCTCCATTATATTAGGATGAATAGTCTGAGTCTACTAGGTATGGGTTAGTGTCAGGGATTCAGTACTTCGAATGGAAATTTGGAAAATAAATCCAATGTGTATGTAAAAATATGCTGAACAAATATCCTCCCGCTCTCATCCAGAACAATGCCTTGACATTACCTTCACCCCAAGTAAGACACAATTAGAGGTGAAGAGTTACAAAATCAGTGAATACATATCTGGAATGGAAAATGCTCAGGAGTTCACAACCTTGGAGGTGGTAGAGGAGTTTCCAAAACTAAGGGACAGGGTAAACACTCCACAAACATGGAGCTCTGCTGGCCTAAAAACTTTTTGAGAAACTGCCTCTGAGCTTCCACACTTGAAATATATGTAGTTTTCAGGAGATTTGGCTTCCGCTGTAGTGAGACCATCAAAGCTGGGTCTGCATCTATGTGACCTGGAGGACATGGTTTCTTATTTTCCAATGAACAAGATGAAGCAGTGCTGAATCCTCTCTTTGTAGGTAAACTGAGGCCACTGGGGACTAAGTGTTTCCCCGTGTGGACTGTGAAGCCATTTGGTCCTCTTCCACTTTTTGTGGTGTTTTTGCTGCTGCACTGTGAGTTTGGTATTTGTTTCACGAAATACTAGGAGCTAAACTGGGACACAGTGCTGGAGGGAGTTCTGTCACGTGTGGTGGGTCAGGGTCTGCAAGAGAATGCACCAACTAGGCTCCTATCTCTCACAGCTTGCCCCATTGCCCCCTTGTCCATATCAACCTGATTCTTAATTTCCTCTGAAAACTCTCCATATAACAAGATGCCTTTACATATAAGGGTCTGTTGGCTGCACCATGTCAGTTACAAGCCATTTGGAATCCAATGGTAGATCCACATGGCCCTACCACGGATGTTTTATCAAACACCTCCCCACCACTGCTCTAGACCCACTACTCAGCAGGCTCCAAATTTCTGGCATCTCTGTTCTACACCATTTTCATGAAACTCAGTAAATCAAGGCACTGTCTGGTATACTCATGATCATCAGCAGGACATCCAATGTTTCTCCAGTGCCACCTGGTCATAGGAATTTCAAAAATTTCATGGTATTTATCTAGCCATTTTTCAAGCATGAAGTTGGAGGCATTGTGGGTTTCAGTTCATTCAGCAAACATTAAATGGTGAGGAAGCTCATTTCAATGAAATCTCTGGAGAACTCTCACAGGCACGGCTTCCCAAAGAGTGGACAAAAGGTCACATTAGGCCAGGCCCATTGAGGTCTACAATGTGAGGTCCATGTGTGTTTTGACTCTCAACTATGGCTGCCATTTCTTTAAGAATAAAATCATGTGATATCCTTGCTGAGATTCCCAGGCCTCTGTGGAAATCCACCCGGGGCCTAGGTCTCAGTTTCCAAGAGCGACTTTCATGCGTGGCCTCTTAAAATCCCAACAAAATTCATGGCAATGCTTCTCTGAGTTCAGATCCAAAACCCAGTCTCTAAGGGGAATCACACCAGAGTTCAAGCTCACGTGGACCCAGTCATTTTTTCCAATGCAACACAAATGACCAAAATTAAAACCAAAACACTCCCATATGGCCTTCATCTTATTCCATATAGTCAATCATCTTAACCTCTGGCTGGAGATTTCCATGAGGGGCGCAGCCCAAGACAGTGTCCAAAATCAGCTCATTTGCCCCTCATTTGCCTAAAGTCAGGGTAGCCTGGACACCGTTTCTCTGAAACAGGAGCGAACAAATAAGCCTGCCGTTAATACTTCTTTGTTTCTCCAATTTGAGGCCTACTGATTTTAGGTATCGATTCGTTAGGTGATTTAGAGTCATGCGAAAACACAAGTACCTCTGCAGGGCTTTGAAGAACTCATTTGACCCAAAGAATCCCTATTGTCATTTGATGGAGTGCAGGAACCTAACAGAGGAAGGCAAGAGACTTCATCCACAATGAATGATATTTTTTGCCATTTTGGTTTTGGAAGCTCACGTGGGATCATTCTTAAGATCCATCAGGTGCTGAGAATCTAAGTCACAGCCACACACAGGTCCAAGAGGCTGATAAAGAGCCACAGGTGAGGCCCATTCATTTCCATTTGAAAACTGTTTTCTTCAGGCTTCACAAAGGGGTGGCCTGAGGCAAAGACCTTCCTGACATTCAGTGCAACACAACAATAAGTAAGCAAAAGGCCCAAAGCAGGGTTTCTGCACTGAGACTTTCCTGGTCACACTGATATCTGAGTTTTTTGAGATGCTCGCCATTCTCTTCAGCTATCCAGTACATGGCCATGTCACAGAGCTTGGAGGTGGTACATATTTTGGACACAAATCCATGAGCCTATTCTGGAGAGTGGCCAGAATTCAGGAAGCAAACAACAACTTAGAAAGATAGCAGGTGTTGCACATTGATAAGACAAGCTGCAGTCCATTCATATATTGGGCAGGATGAATTATGGGAAGATTTATACTAGACAGGACACATCCATTAATGCATTCTCTTTTCTAATGTCTACAACAACGGACACAGTGGGATACACAGAAAGAGAAACACTCGCCATGTCAAATGACTTACTAGAAACTGTCCACTCCAAACCAAACAAACCGCCTTTTCTATCTATTCTCAGAACATGAGACAAAACAACAAACCCACACCCACTCCCACAAAGGCACCTCCTTCCCCCAAGTACGTCTGTGACTATCCGGAGTGTCCTCTGACTGGTGGGCCATACTATGTTCCCCCGAAATGGCCTGTCTTCTCTCAGATCTTGATTCCTTGACCAACTCTGTGAAGACGTCAGGAAAAAGTAGTTAGCCACTACCTGTTTTCTCAGGAAAGGTCCATCTTCAGAGCTCTCCTGGCATTTGGCCATCCTCACATCATTAGGTACCAAGAAAACTGACTCTGTCCTTGGTAAATCCAAACAAGTGAGCCCACTGGGACTGGGACTGGGACTGCCTCTGGGTGTCTGGCTTCTTGGATACCAAGTTCAGAGAGTTCCATCACCAAGGAAATGAGGTATTTCACATTCTTTGGAACTGAATGAGGTCACTGCCTTGGCAAGCACTTTGTCCTAACAGTTGCTTCCAAGGGTAACATAAGATGGAGGTTTCCAGAACTTCCTGTGACACTTTCATAAGGTAGAATGTATATCACCATTGGCACCCGGGAACAGCTCTCCACTCAGCCCTGGTTTGGTCCATCTTCTGTACAATAAGAAGAGAGAGAGGCAGATTCAGACACATCCCTTCATCCTGACCAGGTTGTTTGCCATGGAAGATGACTTTTGCTCTCTCAGGTGCTTCATACCTGCCTACAACTTCTCCAGGTACCATTTGTGCATGGACATTTGAGGTTCTCATCAGGTTGAAGGTCCCCAACTTTCCTGTATTGTAAGAACCACTCTGTCTCTGCTCTTCTGTAAAATGATTGAGGAAACAGTGTATACTTGGGGTTAAAAACAGGTTTGATTTGGATTACGAGTGATTCTGTGTGATGAATAATGGTATTGGGAACCTGCAATATTTACAAGAATATAGAGGTGAAATATAAGTAGGAAAACAGAAATCTAGGTATGATTTGAAGCCCAGAAGGGTTTTGCCCTTGATTGGGATACTTAGCTTTGAATGATGTTCTGCAAAGATGCCTCAGATAATTCCACATACAATGGCATAGGACCTTGTACATTGGATGATTGAATTTAGAAGAGAACATCCAGTCAAAAAGGGATATTCAGTAGGATTAGGAAGATAGTTGGTAGGTTTAGGAAGAAGAGTGAGTATAGGATTTGGACCAAAAGTTCTTTAGCAATAGACTTTCGGTTGTTGAGTGAATGTAAATGTCAGCACATATGAAGAGTCAGTCACTATGTTGAACTGGGGAAAATATGTAGAAAAGCAGATATCAATAAAAACATTACGAAATCAGGCAAAGTATAAAGTGAGTGATAGAATTAGACATTTTCAACAGGGTTGAGTTTGAATATATAAATTAGGAAAAAAACAAATATGTAGTCACCAATAGGATTGACAATTGACAGCATTAGGCAACCTGGACATGGATGTTTTTAGAAATCCATGTTCACTTTCCATTTAGGCTTTGGTACAATCATAAGTGTGACCTTTCCATTTTTTGTCCAGAATATTACGGTGATAATGAGGTGACATGAGTATTTCTTTCACCATTTCTGGGAGCAATATATTGAAGATGTAAAACGAGAATCGGGGGTACAAAGAGGTGTACCCTGTTTCTTGGAACATAGAGAAAAAGCATGAATAGACCATACTGTGAATAAATAATATAACTTTTTTGAACTTTAAATAATGAATTGAACTGATATCTGAAAAATTAAAGGAAATCGTATATTGATATACAATCATTCATTCCAACCAGGTATATATGTAATGGAAATATTTGTGTTTAGGTTTATCATAAAGAGTGTGTGAGTTTTGCTTCAAAATGATTATGGAAATTCAAAATAATGTGTTTGGAAAGAAGTCTCATGAAAAGACCAGTCAAGAATACCCTGACAATACATGTGTTCTGAAGCAAGAAGTGGTTAAAGTTGAAACAAATGCTTATTAATTTGTGAACTTGTGGATGAAATGTATATCCTGTGATGTGCAAAAACTGAAGAAAAAATAATGTACCAGTGTCGAATACAAATGAATGACAAATTACATATCATGTCCCATAGGAGTCTACTTGCATTGATGTTAGACTGGGTCAGTTACTGTAGAATAATTAGGATTTGTATGCACCCTTCACTGAAGTTAGCAGTCAGTACTAGGAAACAAATATGTATTTCAGGTGGATGAATATTTCTGATTATAATCTTGTGAAAAGTGGATTATAAATCCACATACATGAACATGAATGAATTTAGAGAGTGTATATTAGACACATATATTTCATATTTTGAAAAATTTGCAGAGTATATCTATATCTATATCTGTATATACACACACACACACACAACACTCACAGATATTAAAAAGTACCAATATAAATGCCAATCGAAATTCATCAGTAAATATGTATCATCCACAAATGCAAAAATATTTATTTTACTGAACATGAGTTAATGTATAATGTTGTTCTACTAGGACGCTCTCCTATAGGTTGAATTTTCATTTCCAACAGCATTTAGGAGGAGTGAACTCTTCTCACAATTTGTATCTGCCAAGACAGCCACCTCACAAAAATGTACGTGTGATACCTGGTAGGATTCTATATATGCATATAAATATACATGTGTGAATAGGCTACAGAAAAGGGAAATAAGAATTCACATATTTGTTAAGCTTAAAAACACATGGAGAATATTTCAAATAAATTTGACTAGATTTATAACTCCTACCTTATATAATGCAAATGTCAAGTCCAACTATACAACATGTCTCCTCTGAAGTACTTGTATTTCTAATGTGTTGGGCTAATTTTCTCCATTATATTAGGATGAATAGTCTGAGTCTCCTAGGTATGGGTTAGTGTCAGGGATTCAGTACTTCGAATGGAAATTTGGAAAATGAATCCAATGTGTATGTAAAAATATGCTGCACAAATATCCTCCCACTCTCATCCAGAACAATGCCTTGACATTACCTTCACCCCAAGTAAGACACAATTAGAGGTGAAGAGTTACAAAATCAGTGAATACATATCTGGAATGGAAAATGCTCAGGAGTTCACAACCTTGGAGGTGGTAGAGGAGTTTCCAAAACTAAGGGACAGGGTAAACACTCCACAAACATGGAGCTCTGCTGGCCTAAAAACTTTTTGAGAAACTGCCTCTGAGCTTCCACACTTGAAATATATGTAGTTTTCAGGAGATTTGGCTTCCTCTGTAGTGAGACCATCAAAGCTGGGTCTGCATCTATGTGACCTGGAGGACATGGTTTCTTATTTTCCAATGAACAAGATGAAGCAGTGCTGAATCCTCTCTTTGTAGGTAAACTGAGGCCACTGGGGACTAAGTGTCTCCCCGTGTGGACTGTGAAGCCATTTGGTCCTCTTCCACCTTTTGTGGTGTTTTTGCTGCTGCACTGTGAGTTTGGTATTTGTTTCACGAAATACTAGGAGTAAACTGGGACACAGCGCTGGAGGGAGTTCTGTCACGTGTGGTGGGTCAGGGTCTGCAAGAGAATGCACCAACTAGGCTCCTATCTCTCACAGCTTGCCCCATTGCCCCCTTGTCCATATCAACCTGATTCTTAATTTTCCTCTGAAAACTCTCCATATAACAAGATGCCTTTACATATAAGGGTCTGTTGGCTGCACCATGTCAGTTACAAGCCATTTGGAATCCAATGGGAGATCCACATGGCCCTACCACGGATGTTTTATCAAACACCTCCCCACCACTGCTCTAGACCCACTACTCAGCAGGCTCCAAATTTCTGGCATCTCTGTTCTACACAATTTTCATGAAACTCAGTAAATCAAGGCACTGTCTGGTATACTCATGATCAGCAACAGGACATCCAATGTTTCTCCAGTGCCACCTGGTCATAGGAATTTCAAAAATTTCATGGTATTTATCTAGCCATTTTTCAAGCATGAAGTTGGAGGCACTGTGGGTTTCAGTTCATTCAGCAAACTTTAAATGGTGAGGAAGCTCATTTCAATGAAATCTCTGGAGAACTCTCACATGCACGGCTACCCAAAGAGTGGACAAAAGGTCACATTAGGTGAGGTCCATGTGTGTTTTGACTCTCAACTATGGCTGCCATTTCTTTAAGAATAAAATCATGTGATATCCTTGCTGAGATTCCCAGGCCTCTGTGGAAATCCACCCGGGGCCTAGGTCTCAGTTTCCAAGAGCGACTTTCATGCGTGGCCTCTTAAAATCCCAACAAAATTCATGGCAATGCTTCTCTGAGTTCAGTTCCAAAACCCAGTCTCTAAGGGGAATCACACCAGAGTTCAAGCTCACGTGGACCCAGTCATTTTTTCCAATGCAACACAAATGACCAAAATTAAAACCAAAACACTCCCACATGGCCTTCATCTTATTCCATATAGTCAATCATCTTAACCTCTGGCTGGAGGTTTCCATGAGGGGCGCAGCCCAAGACAGTGTCCAAAATCAGCTCGTTTGCCCCTCATTTGTCTAAAGTCAGGGTAGCCTGGACACCGTTTCTCTGAAACAGGAGCGAACAAATAAGCCTGCCGTTAATACTTCTTTGTTTCTCCAATTTGAGGCCTACTGATTTTAGGTATCGATTCTTTAGGTGATTTAGAGTCATGCGAAAACACAAGCACCTCTGCAGGGCTTTGAAGAACTCATTTGACCCTAAGAATCCCTATTGTCATTTGATGGAGTTCAAGAACCTAACAGAGGAAGGCAAGAGACTTCATCCACAATGAATGAAATTTTTTGCCATTTTGGTTTTGGAAGCTCACATGGGATCATTCTTAAGATCCATCAGGTGCTGAGAATCTAAGTCACAGCCACACACAGGTCAAGAGGCTGATAAAGAGCCACAGGTGAGGCCCATTCATTTCCATTTGAAAACTGTTTTCTTCAGGCTTCACAAAGGGGTGGCCTGAGGCAAAGACCTTCCTGACATTCAGTGCAACACAACAATAAGTAAGCAAAAGGCCCAAAGCAGGGTTTCTGCACTGAGACTTTCCTGGTCACACTGATATCTGAGTTTTTTGAGATGCTCGCCATTCTCTTCAGCTATCCAGTACATGGCCATGTCACAGAGCTTGGAGGTGGTACATATTTTGTACACAAATCCATGAGCCTATTCTGGAGAGTTGCCAGAATTCAGGAAGCAAACAACAACTTAGAAAGATAGCAGGTGTTGCACATCGATAAGACAAGCTGCAGTCCATTCATATATTGGGCAGGATGAATTATGGGAAGATTTATACTAGACAGAACACATCCATTAATGCATTCTCTTTTCTAATGTCTACAACAACGGACACAGTGGGATACAGAGAAAGAGAAACACTCGCCATGTCAAATGACTTACCAGAAACTGTCCACTCCAAACCAAACAAACCGCCTTTTCTATCTATTCTCAGAACATGAGACAAAACAACAAACCCACACCCACTCCCACAAAGGCACCTCCTTCCCCCAAGTACGTCTGTGACTATCCGGAGTGTCCTCTGACTGGTGGCCATACTATGTTCCCCCGAAATGGCGTGTCTTCTCTAAGATCTTGATTCCTTGACCAACTCTGTGAAGATGCCAGGAAAAAGTGGTTAGCCACTACCTGTTTTCTCAGGAAAGGTCCATCTTCAGAGCTCTCCTGGCATTTGGCCATCCTCACATCATTAGGTACCAAGAAAACTGACTCTGTCCTTGGTAAATCCAAACAAGTGAGCCCACTGGGACTGGGACTGGGACTGCCTCTGGGTGCCTGGCTTCTTGGATACCAAGTTCAGAGAGTTCCATCACCAAGGAAATGAGGTATGTCACATTCTTTGGAACTGAATGAGGTCACTGCCTTGGCAACCACTTTGTCCTAACAGTTGCTTCCAAGGGTAACATAAGATGGATGTTGCCCCTACTTCCTGTGACACTTTCATAAGGTAGAATGTATATCACCATTGGCACCCGGGAACAGATCTCCACTCAGCCCTGGTTTGGTCCATCTTCTGTACAATAAGAAGAGAGAGAGGCAGATTCAGACACATCCCTTCATCCTGACCAGGTTGTTTGCCATGGAAGATGACTTTTGCTCTCTCAGGTGCTTCATACCTGCCTACAACTTCTCCAGGTATCATTTGTGCATGGACATTTGAGGTTCTCATCAGGTGGAAGGTCCCCAACTTTCCTGTATTGTAAGAACCACTCTGTCCCTTCTCTTGTAAAATGATTGAGGGAACAGTGTATACTTGGGGTCAAAAACAGGTTTGATTTGGGTTATGAGTGATTCTTTTTGATGAGTAATGGTATTGGGAACCTGCAGTATTTACAAGAATATTGAGGTGAAATATAAGTAGGAAAACAGAAATCTAGGTATGATTTGAAGCCCAGAAGGGTTTTGCCCTTGATTGGGATACTTAGCTTTGAATGATGTTCTGCAAAGATGCCTCAGATAATTCGATATACAACGGCATAGGACCTTGTACATTGGATGATTGAATTTAGAAGAGAACATCCAGTCAAAAAGGGATATTCAGTAGGATTAGGAAGATAGTCGGTAGGTTTAGGAAGAAGAGTGAGTATAGGATTTGGACCAAAAGTTCTTTAGCAATAGACTTTCGGTTGTTGAGTGAATGTAAATGTCAGCAAATATGAAGAGTCAGTCACTATGTTGAACTGGGGAAAATATGTAGAAAAGCAGATATCAATAGAAAAATTACGAAATCAGGCAAAGTATAAAGTGAGTGATAGAATTAGACATTTTTAACAGGGTTGAGTTTGAATATATAAATTAGGAAAAAAACAAATATGTAGTCACCAATAGGATTGACAATTGACAGCATTAGGCAACCTGGGCATGGATGTTTTTAGAAATCCATGTTCACTTTCCATTTAGGCTTTGGTACAATCATAAGTGTGACCTTTCCATTTTTTGTCCAGAATATTACTGTGATAATGAGGTGACATGAGTATTTCTTTCACCATTTCTGGGAGCAATATATTGAAGATGTAAAATGAGAATCGGGGGTACAAAGAGGTGTACACTATTTTTAGGAATATAAAGAAAAAGCATGAATAGACCATACTGTGAATAAAAAATATAACTTTTTTGACCTTTAAATAATGAATTGAACTGATATCTGAAAAATTAAAGGAAATCGTATATTGATATACAATCATTCATTCCAACCAGGTATATATGTAATGGAAATATTTGTGTTTTGGTTTATCATGAAGAGTGTGTGAGTTTTGCTTCAAAATGATTATGGAAATTCAAAATAATGTGTTTGGAAAGAAGTCTCATGAAAAGACCAGTCAAGAAACCCTGACAATACATGTGTTCTGAAGCAAGAAGTGGTGAAAGTTGAAACCAATGCTTATTAATTTGTGAACTTGTGGATGAAATGTATATCCTGTGATGTGCAAAAACTGAAGAAACAATAATGTACCAGTGTCGAATACAAATGAATGACAAATTACATATCATGTCCCATAGGAGTCTACTTGCATTGATGTTAGACTGGGTCTGTTACTGTAGAATAATTAGGATTTGTATGCACCATTCACTGAAGTTAGTTTTCAGTACTAGGAAACAAATATGTATTTCAGGTGGATGAATATTTCTGATTATAATCTTGTGAAAAGTGGATTATAAATCCACATACATGAACATGAATGAATTTAGAGAGTGTATATTAGACACATATATTTCATATTTTGAAAAATTTGCAGAGTATATCTATATCTATATCTATATCTATACACACACACACACACACACACACACACACAACTCACAGACATTAAAAAGTACCAATATAAATGCCAATCGAAATTCATCAGTAAATATGTATCATCCACAAATGCAAAAATATCTATTTTACTGAACATGAGCTAATGTATAATGTTGTTCTACTAGGACTCTCTCCTATAAGTTGAATTTTCATTTCCAACAGCATTTAGGAGGAGTGAACTCTTCTCACAATTTGAATCTGCGAAGACAGCCACCTCACAAAAATGTACGTGTGATACCTGGTAGGATTCTATATATGCATATAAATATACATGTGTGAATAGACTACAGAAAAAGGAAACAAGAATTCACATATTTGTTAAGTTTAAAACACATGGAGAATATTTCAAATAAATTTGACTAGATTTATAACTCCTACCTTATATAATGCAAATGTCAAGTCCAACTATACAACATGTCTCCTCTGAAGTACTTGTATTTCTAATGTGTTGGGTTAATTTTCTCCATTATATTAGGATGAATAGTCTGAGTCTACTAGGTATGGGTTAGTGTCAGGGATTCAGTATTTCGAATGGAAAATTGGAAAATGAATCCAATGTGTATGTAAATATATGCTGCACAAATATCCTCCCGCTCTCATCCAGAACAATGCCTTGACATTACCTTCACCCCAAGTAAGACACAATTAGAGGAGAAGAGTTACAAAATCAGTGAATACATATCTGGAATGGAAAATGCTCAGGAGTTCACAACCTTGGAGGTGGTAGAGGAGTTTCCAAAACTAAGGGACAGGGTAAACCCTCCACAAACATGGAGCTCTGCTGGCCTAAAAACTTTTTGAGAAACTGCCTCTGAGCTTCCACACTTGAAATATATGTTGTTTTCAGGAGATTTGGCTTCCTCTGTAGTGAGACCATCAAAGCTGTGTCTGCATCTATGTGACCTGGAGGACATGGTTTCTTATTTTCCAATGAACAAGATGAAGCAGTGCTGAATCCTCTCTTTGTAGGTAAACTGAGGCCACTGGGGACTAAGTGTCTCCCCGTGTGGACTGTGAAGCCATTTGGTCCTCTTCCACTTTTTGTGGTGTTTTGGCTGCTGCACTGTGAGTTTGGTATTTGTTTCACGAAATACTAGGAGCTAAACTGGGACACAGTGCTGGAGGGAGTTCTGTCACGTGTGGTGGGTCAGGGTCTGCAAGAGAATGCACCAACTAGGCTCCTATCTCTCACAGCTTGCCCCATTGCCCCCTTGTCCATATCAACCTGATTCTTAATTTCCCTCTGAAAACTCTCCATATAACAAGATGCCTTTACATATAAGGGTCTGTTGGCTGCACCATGTCAGTTACAAGCCATTTGGAATCCAATGGTAGATCCACATGGCCCTACCACGGATGTTTTATCAAACACCTCCCCACCACTGCTCTAGACCCACTACTCAGCAGGCTCCAAATTTCTGGCATCTCTGTTCTACACCATTTTCATGAAACTCAGTAAATCAAGGCACTGTCTGGTATACTCATGATCAGCAACAGGACATCCAATGTTTCTCCAGTGCCACCTGGTCATAGGAATTTCAAAAATTTCATGGTATTTATCTAGCCATTTTTCAAGCATGAAGTTGGAGGCACTGTGGGTTTCAGTTCATTCAGCAAACATTAAATGGTGAGGAAGCTCATTTCAATGAAATCTCTGGAGAACTCTCACAGGCACGGCTTCCCAAAGAGTGGACAAAAGGTCACATTAGGCCAGGCCCATTGAGGTCTACAATGTGAGGTCCATGTGTGTTTCGACTCTCAACTATGGCTGCCATTTCTTTAAGAATAAAATCATGTGATATCCTTGCTGAGATTCCCAGGCCTCTGTGGAAATCCACCCGGGGCCTAGGTCTCAGTTTCCAAGAGCGACTTTCATGCGTGGCCTCTTAAAATCCCAACAAAATTCATGGCAATGCTTCTCTGAGTTCAGTTCCAAAACCCAGTCTCTAAGGGGAATCACACCAGAGTTCAAGCCCACGTGGACCCAGTCATTCTTTCCAATGCCACACAAATGACCACAATTAAAACCAAAACACTACCACATGGCCCTCATCTTATTTCATATAGTCAATCATCTTAACCTCTGGCTGGAGGTTTCCAAGAGGGGCGCAGCCCAAGACAGTGTCCAAAATCAGCTCGTTTGCCCCTCATTTGTCTAAAGTCAGGGTAGCATGGACACCGTTTCTGTGAACCAGGAGTGAACAAATAAGCCTGCCGTTAATACTTCTGTGTTTCTCCAATTTGAGGCCTACTGATTTTAGGTATCGATTCTTTAGGTGATTTAGAGTCATGCGAAAACACAAGTACCTCTGCAGGGCTTTGAAGAACTCATTTGACCCAAAGAATCCCTATTGTCATTTAATGGAGTGCAGGAACCTAACAGAGGAAGGCAAGAGACTTCATCCACAATGAATGAAATTTTTTGCCATTTTGGTTTTGGAAGCTCACATGGGATCATTCTTAAGATCCATCAGGTGCTGAGAATCTAAGTCACAGCCACACACAGGCCCAAGAGGCTGATAAAGACACATCCCTTTCCAAAGCAATTAAGCAAAGAGCCACAGGTGAGGCCCATTCATTTCCATTTGAAAACTGTTTTCATCAGGCTTCACAAAGGGGTGGCCTGAGGCAAAGACCTTCCTGACATTCAGTGCAACACAACAATAAGTAAGCAAAAGGCCCAAAGCAGGGTTTCTGCACTGAGACTTTCCTGGTCACACTGATATCTGAGTTTTCTGAGATGCTCGCCATTCTCTTCAGCTATCCAGTACATGGCCATGTCACAGAGCTTGGAGGTGGTACATATTTTGGACACAAATCCATGAGCCTATTCTGGAGAGTGGCCAGAATTCAGGAAGAAAACTACAACTTAGAAAGATAGCAGGTGTTGCACATTGATAAGACAAGCTGCAGTCCATTCATATATTGGGCATGGGAAGATTTATACTAGACAGGACACATCCATTAATGCATTCTCTTTTCTAATGTCTACAACAGCAGACACAGTGGGATACACAGAAAGAGAAACACTCGCCGTGTCAAATGACTTACTAGAAACTGTCCACTCCAAACCAAACAAACAGCCTTTTCTATCTATTCTCAGAACATGAGACAAAACAACAAACCCACACCCACTCCCACAAAGGCACCTCCTTCCCCCAAGTACGTCTGTGACTATCCGGAGTGTCCTCTGACTGGTGGGCCATACTATGTTCCCCCGAAATGGCCTGTCTTCTCTCAGATCTTGTTTCCTTGACCAACTCTGTGAAGATGTCAGGAAAAAGTGGTTAGCCACTACCTGTTTTCTCAGGAAAGGTCCATCTTCAGAGCTCTCCTGGCATTTGGCCATCCTCACATCATTAGGTACCAAGAAAACTGACTCTGTCCTTGGTAAATCCAAACAAGTGAGCCCACTGGGACTGGGACTGGGACTGCCTCTGGGTGCCTGGCTTCTTGGATACCAAGTTCAGAGAGTTCCATCACCAAGGAAATGAGGTATGTCACATTCTTTGGAACTGAATGAGGTCACTGCCTTGGCAACCACTTTGTCCTAACAGTTGCTTCCAAGGGTAACATAAGATGGATGTTGCCCCTACTTCCTGTGACACTTTCATAAGGTAGAATGTATATCAACCATTGGCACCCGGGAACAGCTCTCCACTCAGCCCTGGTTTGGTCCATCTTCTGTACAATAAGAAGAGAGAGAGGCAGATTCAGACACATCCCTTCATCCTGACCAGGTTGTTTGCCATGGAAGATGACTTTTGCTCTCTCAGGTGCTTCATACCTGCCTACAACTTCTCCAGGTATCATTTGTGCATGGACATTTGAGGTTCTCATCAGGTGGAAGGTCCCCAACTTTCCTGTATTGTAAGAACCACTCTGTCCCTGCTCTTCTGTAAAATGATTGAGGGAACAGTGTATACTTGGGGTTAAAAACAGGTTTGATTTGGGTTACGAGTGATTCTGTGTGATGAATAATGGTATTGGGAACCTGCAATATTTACAAGAATATAGAGGTGAAATATAAGTAGGAAAACAGAAATCTAGGTATGATTTGAAGCCCAGAAGGGTTTTGCCCTTGATTGGGATACTTAGCTTTGAATGATGTTCTGCAAAGATGCCTCAGATAATTCGATATACAATGGCATAGGACCTTGTACATTGGATGATTGAATTTAGAGAGAACATCCAGTCAAAAAGGGATATTCAATAGGATTAGGAAGATAGTCGGTAGGTTTAGGAAGAAGAGTGAGTATAGAATTTGGACCAAAAGTTCTTTAGCAATAGACTTTCGGTTGTTGAGTGAATGTAAATGTCAGCACATATGAAGAGTCAGTCACTATGTTGAACTGGGGAAAATATGTAGAAAAGCAGATATCAATAGAAATATTAGGAAATCAGGCAAAGTATAAAGTGAGTGATAGAATTAGACATTTTCAACAGGGTTGAGTTTGAATATATAAATTAGGAAAAAAACAAATATGTAGTCACCAATAGGATTGAGAATTGACAGCAT
This sequence comes from Callospermophilus lateralis, assembly GCF_048772815.1. Classification (NCBI taxonomy): domain Eukaryota; kingdom Metazoa; phylum Chordata; class Mammalia; order Rodentia; family Sciuridae; genus Callospermophilus; species Callospermophilus lateralis. Next base: position 121,471 of record NW_027513479.1, read on the forward strand.
TAGGCAACCTGGACATGGATGTTTTTAGAAATCCATGTTCACTTTCCATTTAGGCTTTGGTACAATCATAAGTGTGACCTTTCCATTTTTTGTCCAGAATATTACTGTGATAATGAGGTGACATGAGTATTTCTTTCACCATTTCTGGGAGCAATATATTGAAGATGTAAAATGAGAATCGGGGTTACAAAGAGGTGTACCCTGTTTCTAGGAATATAGAGAAAAAGCATGAATAGACCATACTGTGAATAAATAATATAACTTTTTTGAACTTTAAATAATGAACTGAACTGATATCTTAAAAATTTAAGGAAATCGTATATTGATATACAATCATTCATTCCAACCAGGTATATATGTAATGGAAATATTTGTGTTTTGGTTTATCATGAAGAGTGTGTGACGTTTGCTTCAAAATGATTATGGAAATTCAAAATAATGTGTTTGGAAAGAAGTCTCATGAAAAGACCAGTCAAGAAACCCTGACAATACATGTGTTCTGAAGCAAGAAGTGGTGAAAGTTGAAACAAATGCTTATTAATTTGTGAACTTGTGGATGAAATGTATATCCTGTGATGTGCAAAAACTGAAGAAACAATAATGTACCAGTGTCGAATACAAATGAATGACAAATTACATATCATGTCCCATAGGAGTCTACTTGCATTGATGTTAGACTGGGTCAGTTACTGTAGAATAATTAGGATTTGTATGCACCATTCACTGAAGTTAGTTTTCAGTACTAGGAAACAAATATGTATTTCAGGTGGATGAATATTTCTGATTATCATCTTGTGAAAAGTGCATTATAAATCCACATACATGAACATGAATGAATTTAGAGAGTGTATATTAGACACATATATTTCATATTTTGAAAAATTTGGAGAGTATATCTATATCTATATCTATATCTATACACACACACACACAAACACACACACACACACACACAACTCACAGATATTAAAAAGTAACAATATAAATGCCAATCGAAATTCATCAGTAAATATGTATCATCCACAAATGCAAAAATATTTATTTTACTGAACATGAGCTAATGAATAATGTTGTTCTACTAGGACGCTCTCCTATAAGTTGAATTTTCATTTCCAACAGCATTTAGGAGGAGTGAACTCTTCTCACAATTTGTATCTGCCAAGACAGCCACCTCACAAAAATGTACGTGTGATACCTGGTAGGATTCTATATATGCATATAAATATACATGTGTGAATAGACTACAGAAAAAGGAAACAAAAATTCACATATTTGTTAAGTTTAAAACACATGGAGAATATTTCAAATAAATTTGACTAGATTTATAACTCCTACCTTATATAATGCAAATGTCAAGTCCAACTATACAACATGTCTCCACTGAAGTACTTGTATTTCTAATGTGTTGGGTTAATTTTCTCCATTATATTAGGATGAATAGTCTGAGTCTACTAGGTATGGGTTAGTGTCAGGGATTCAGTATTTCGAATGGAAAATTGGAAAATGAATCCAATGTGTATGTAAATATATGCTGCACAAATATCCTCCCGCTCTCATCCAGAACAATGCCTTGACATTACCTTCACCCCAAGTAAGACACAATTAGAGGAGAAGAGTTACAAAATCAGTGAATACATATCTGGAATGGAAAATGCTCAGGAGTTCACAACCTTGGAGGTGGTAGAGGAGTTTCCAAAACTAAGGGACAGGGTAAACCCTCCACAAACATGGAGCTCTGCTGGCCTAAAAACTTTTTGAGAAACTGCCTCTGAGCTTCCACACTTGAAATATATGTTGTTTTCAGGAGATTTGGCTTCCTCTGTAGTGAGAACATCAAAGCTGGGTCTGCATCTATGTGACCTGGAGGACATGGTTTCTTATTTTCCAATGAACAAGATGAAGCAGTGCTGAATCCTCTCTTTGTAGGTAAACTGAGGCCACTGGGGACTAAGTGTCTCCCCGTGTGGACTGTGAAACCATTTGGTCCTCTTCCACTTTTTGTGGTGTTTTGGCTGCTGCACTGTGAGTTTGGTATTTGTTTCACGAAATACTAGGAGCTCTGTCACGTGTTGTGTCACGTGTGGTGGGTCAGGGTCTGCAAGAGAATGCACCAACTAGGCTCCTATCTCTCACAGCTTGCCCCATTGCCCCCTTGTCCATATCAACCTGATTCTTAATTTTCCTCTGAAAACTCTCCATATAACAAGATGCCTTTACATATAAGGGTCTGTTGGCTGCACCATGTCAGTTACAAGCCATTTGGAATCCAAAGGTAGATCCACATGGCCCTACCACGGATGTTTTATCAAACACCTCCCCACCACTGCTCTAGACCCACTACTCAGCAGGCTCCAAATTTCTGGCATCTCTGTTCTACACCATTTTTATGAAACTCAGTAAATCAAGGCACTGTCTGGTATACTCATGATCAGCAACAGGACATCCAATGTTTCTCCAGTGCCACCTGGTAATAGGAATTTCAAAAATTTCATGGTATTTATCTAGCCATTTTTCAAGCATGAAGTTGGAGGCACTGTGGGTTTCAGTTCATTCAGCAACCATTAAATGGTGAGGAAGCTCATTTCAATGAAATCTCTGGAGAACTCTCACAGGCACGGCTTCCCAAAGAGTGGACAAAAGGTCACATTAGGCCAGGCCCATTGAGGTCTACAATGTGAGGTCCATGTGTGTTTTGACTCTCAACTATGGCTGCCATTTCTTTAAGAATAAAATCATGTGATATCCTTGCTGAGATTCCCAGGCCTCTGTGGAAATCCACCCGGGGCCTAGGTCTCAGTTTCCAAGAGCGACTTTCATGCATGGCCTCTTAAAATCCCAACAAAATTCATGGCAATGCTTCTCTGAGTTCAGTTCCAAAACCCAGTCTCTAAGGGGAATCACACCAGAGTTCAAGTCCACGTGGACCCAGTCATTTTTTCCAATGCCACACAAATGACCAAAATTAAAACCAAAACACTCCCACATGGCCCTCATCTTATTTCATATAGTCAATCATCTTAACCTCTGGCTGGTGGTTTCCATGAGGGGCGCAGCCCAAGACAGTGTCCAAAATCAGCTCGTTTGCCCCTCATTTGTCTAAAGTCAGGGTAGCCTGGACACCGTTTCTGTGAACCAGGAGTGAACAAATAAGCCTGCCGTTAATACTTCTGTGTTTCTCCAATTTGAGGCCTACTGATTTTAGGTATCGATTCTTTAGGTGATTTAGAGTCATGCGAAAACACAAGTACCTCTGCAGGGCTTTGAAGAACTCATTTGACCCAAAGAATCCCTATTGTCATTTGACGGAGTGCAGGAACCTAACAGAGGAAGGCAAGAGACTTCATCCACAATGAATGAAATTTTTTGCCATTTTGGTTTTGGAAGCTCACATGGGATCATTCTTAAGATTCATCAGGTGCTGAGAATCTAAGTCACAGCCACACACAGGCCCAAGAGGCTGATAAAGACACATCCCTTTCCAAAGCAATTAAGCAAAGAGCCACAGGTGGGGCCCATTCATTTCCATTTGAAAACTGTTTTCATCAGGCTTCACAAAGGGGTGGCCTGAGGCAAAGACCTTCCTGACATTCAGTGCAACACAACAATAAGTAAGCAAAAGGCCCAAAGCAGGGTTTCTGCACTGAGACTTTCCTGGTCACACTGATATCTGAGTTTTCTGAGATGCTCGCCATTCTCTTCAGCTATCCTGTACATGGCCATGTCACAGAGCTTGGAGGTGGTACATATTTTGGACACAAATCCATGAGCCTATTCTGGAGAGTGGCCAGAATTCAGGAAGAAAACTACAACTTATAAAGATAGCAGGTGTTACACATCGATAAGACAAGCTGCAGTCCATTCATATATTGGGCATGGGAAGATTTATACTAGACAGGACACATCCATTAATGCATTCTCTTTTCCAATGTCTACAACAATGGACACAGTGGGATACACAGAAAGAGAAACACTCGCCGTGTCAAATGACTTACTAGAAACTGTCCACTCCAAACCAAACAAACCGCCTTTTCTATCTATTCTCAGAACATGAGACAAAACAACAAACCCACACCCACTCCCACAAAGGCACCTCCTTCCCCCAAGTATGTCTGTGACTATCCGGAGTGTCCTCTGACTGGTGGGCCATACTATGTTCCCCCGAAATGGCCTGTCTTCTCTCAGATCTGGTTAGCCACTACCTGTTTTCTCAGGAAAGGTCCATCTTCAGAGCTCTCCTGGCATTTGGCCATCCTCACATCATTAGGTACCAAGAAAACTGACTCTGTCCTTGGTAAATCCAAACAAGTGAGCCCACTGGGACTGGGACTGGGACTGCCTCTGGGTGCCTGGCTTCTTGGATACCAAGTTCAGAGAGTTCCATCACCAAGAAAATGAGGTATGTCACATTCTTTGGTACTGAATGAGGTCACTGCCTTGGCAACCACTTTGTCCTAACAGTTGCTTCCAAGGGTAACATAAGATGGAGGTTGCCCCTATTTCCTGTGACACTTTCATAAGGTAGAATGTATATCACCATTGGCACCCGGGAGCAGCTCTCCACTCAGCCCTGGTTTGGTCCATCTTCTGTACAATAAGAAGAGAGAGAGGCAGATTCAGACACATCCCTTCATCCTGACCAGGTTGTTTGCCATGGAAGATGACTTTTGCTCTCTCAGGTGCTTCATACCTGCCTACAACTTCTCCAGGTATCATTTGTGCATGGACATTTGAGGTTCTCATCAGGTGGAAGGTCCCCAACTTTCCTGTATTGTAAGAACCACTCTGTCCCTGCTCTTCTGTAAAATGATTGAGGGAACAGTGTATACTTGGGGTTAAAAACAGGTTTGATTTGGATTACGAGTGATTCTGTGTGATGAATAATGGTATTGGGAACCTGCAATATTTACAAGAATATAGAGGTGAAATATAAGTAGGAAAACAGAAATCTAGGTATGATTTGAAGCCCAGAAGGGTTTTGCCCTTGATTGGGATACTTAGCTTTGAATGATGTTCTGCAAAGATGCCTCAGATAATTCGATATACAATGGCATAGGACCTTGTACATTGGATGATTGAATTTAGAGAGATAATCCAGTCAAAAAGGGATATTCAGTAGGATTAGGAAGATAGTCGGTAGGTTTAGGAAGAAGAGTGAGTATAGGATTTGGACCAAAAGTTCTTTAGCAATAGACTTTCGGTTGTTGAGTGAATGTAAATGTCAGCACATATGAAGAGTCAGTCACTATGTTGAACTGGGGAAAATATGTAGAAAAGCAGATATCAATAGAAATATTAGGAAATCAGGCAAAGTATAAAGTGAGTGATAGAATTAGACATTTTCAACAGGGTTGAGTTTGAATATATAAATTAGGAAAAAAACAAATATGTAGTCACCAATAGGATTGACAATTGACAGCATTAGGCAACCTGGACATGGATGTTTTTAGAAACCCATGTTCACTTTCCATTTAGGCTTTGGTACAATCATAAGTGTGACCTTTCCATTTTTTGTCCAGAATATTACTGTGATAATGAGGTGACATGAGTATTTCTTTCACCATTTCTGGGAGCAATATATTGAAGATGTAAAATGAGAATCGGGGTTACAAAGAGGTGTACCCTGTTTCTAGGAATATAGAGAAAAAGCATGAATAGACCATACTGTGAATAAATAATATAACTTTTTTGAACTTTAAATAATGAACTGAACTGATATCTTAAAAATTTAAGGAAATCGTATATTGATATACAATCATTCATTCCAACCAGGTATATATGTAATGGAAATATTTGTGTTTTGGTTTATCATGAAGAGTGTGTGACGTTTGCTTCAAAATGATTATGGAAATTCAAAATAATGTGTTTGGAAAGAAGTCTCATGAAAAGACCAGTCAAGAAACCCTGACAATACATGTGTTCTGAAGCAAGAAGTGGTGAAATTTGAAACAAATGCTTATTAATTTGTGAACTTGTGGATGAAATGTATATCCTGTGATGTGCAAAAACTGAAGAAACAATAATGTACCAGTGTCGAATACAAATGAATGACAAATTACATATCATGTCCCATAGGAGTCTACTTGCATTGATGTTAGACTGGGTCAGTTACTGTAGAATAATTAGGATTTGTATGCACCATTCACTGAAGTTAGTTTTCAGTACTAGGAAACAAATATGTATTTCAGGTGGATGAATATTTCTGATTATCATCTTGTGAAAAGTGGATTATAAATCCACATACATGAACATGAATGAATTTAGAGAGTGTATATTAGACACATATATTTCATATTTTGAAAAATTTGGAGAGTATATCTATATCTATATCTATACACACACACACACACAAACACACACACACACACACAACTCAGATATTAAAAAGTACCAATATAAATGCCAATCGAAATTCATCAGTAAATATGTATCATCCACAAATGCAAAAATATTTATTTTACTGAACATGAGCTAATGAATAATGTTGTTCTACTAGGACGCTCTCCTATAAGTTGAATTTTCATTTCCAACAGCATTTAGGAGGAGTGAACTCTTCTCACAATTTGTATCTGCCAAGACAGCCACCTCACAAAAATGTACGTGTGATACCTGGTAGGATTCTATATATGCATATAAATATACATGTGTGAATAGACTACAGAAAAAGGAAACAAAAATTCACATATTTGTTAAGTTTAAAACACATGGAGAATATTTCAAATAAATTTGACTAGATTTATAACTCCTACCTTATATAATGCAAATGTCAAGTCCAACTATACAACATGTCTCCACTGAAGTACTTGTATTTCTCATGTGTTGGGTTAATTTTCTCCATTATATTAGGATGAATAGTCTGAGTCTACTAGGTATGGGGTAGTGTCAGGGATTCAGTATTTCGAATGGAAAATTGGAAAATGAATCCAATGTGTATGTAAATATATGCTGCACAAATATCCTCCCGCTCTCATCCAGAACAATGCCTTGACATTACCTTCACCCCAAGTAAGACACAATTAGAGGAGAGGAGTTACAAAATCAGTGAATACATATCTGGAATGGAAAATGCTCAGGAGTTCACAACCTTGGAGGTGGTAGAGGAGTTTCCAAAACTAAGGGACAGGGTAAACCCTCCACAAACATGGAGCTCTGCTGGCCTAAAAACTTTTTGAGAAACTGCCTCTGAGCTTCCACACTTGAAATATATGTTGTTTTCAGGAGATTTGGCTTCCTCTGTAGTGAGAACATCAAAGCTGGGTCTGCATCTATGTGACCTGGAGGACATGGTTTCTTATTTTCCAATGAACAAGATGAAGCAGTGCTGAATCCTCTCTTTGTAGGTAAACTGAGGCCACTGGGGACTAAGTGTCTCCCCGTGTGGACTGTGAAGCCATTTGGTCCTCTTCCACTTTTTGTGGTGTTTTGGCTGCTGCACTGTGAGTTTGGTATTTGTTTCACGAAATACTAGGAGCTAAACTGGGACACAGTGCTGGAGGGAGTTCTGTCACGTGTGGTGGGTCAGGGTCTGCAAGAGAATGCACCAACTAGGCTCCTATCTCTCACAGCTTGCCCCATTGCCCCCTTGTCCATATCAACCTGATTCTTAATTTCCCTCTGAAAACTCTCCATATAACAAGATGCCTTTACATATAAGGGTCTGTTGGCTGCACCATGTCAGTTACAAGCCATTTGGAATCCAATGGTAGATCCACATGGCCCTACCACGGATGTTTTATCAAACACCTCCCCACCACTGCTCTAGACCCACTACTCAGCAGGCTCCAAATTTCTGGCATCTCTGTTCTACACCATTTTCATGAAACTCAGTAAATCAAGGCACTGTCTGGTATACTCATGATCAGCAACAGGACATCCAATGTTTCTCCAGTGCCACCTGGTCATAGGAATTTCAAAAATTTCATGGTATTTATCTAGCCATTTTTCAAGCATGAAGTTGGAGGCACTGTGGGTTTCAGTTCATTCAGCAAACATTAAATGGTGAGGAAGCTCATTTCAATGAAATCTCTGGAGAACTCTCACAGGCACGGCTTCCCAAAGAGTGGACAAAAGGTCACATTAGGCCAGGCCCATTGAGGTCTACAATGTGAGGTCCATGTGTGTTTTGACTCTCAACTATGGCTGCCATTTCTTTAAGAATAAAATCATGTGATATCCTTGCTGAGATTCCCAGGCCTCTGTGGAAATCCACCCGGGGCCTAGGTCTCAGTTTCCAAGAGCGACTTTCATGCGTGGCCTCTTAAAATCCCAACAAAATTCATGGCAATGCTTCTCTGAGTTCAGTTCCAAAACCCAGTCTCTAAGGGGAATCACACCAGAGTTCAAGCCCACGTGGACCCAGCCATTTTTTCCAATGCCACACAAATGACCAAAATTAAAACCAAAACACTCCCACATGGCCCTCATCTTATTTCATATAGTCAATCATCTTAACCTCTGGCTGGAGGTTTCCATGAGGGGCGCAGCCCAAGACAGTGTCCAAAATCAGCTCGTTTGCCCCTCATTTGTCTAAAGTCAGGGTAGCCTGGACACCGTTTCTGTGAACCAGGAGTGAACAAATAAGCCTGCCGTTAATACTTCTGTGTTTCTCCAATTTGAGGCCTACTGATTTTAGGTATCGATTCTTTAGGTGATTTAGAGTCATGCGAAAACACAAGTACCTCTGCAGGGCTTTGAAGAACTCATTTGACCCAAAGAATCCCTATTGTCATTTGATGGAGTGCAGGAACCTAACAGAGGAAGGCAAGAGACTTCATCCACAATGAATGAAATTTTTTGCCATTTTGGTTTTGGAAGCTCACATGGGATCATTCTTAAGATCCATCAGGTGCTGAGAATCTAAGTCACAGCCACACACAGGCCCAAGATGCTGATAAAGACACATCCCTTTCCAAAGCAATTAAGCAAAGAGCCACAGGTGGGGCCCATTCATTTCCATTTGAAAACTGTTTTCATCAGGCTTCACAAAGGGGTGGCCTGAGGCAAAGACCTTCCTGACATTCAGTGCAACACAACAATAAGTAAGCAAAAGGCCCAAAGCAGGGTTTCTGCACTGAGACTTTCCTGGTCACACTGATATCTGAGTTTTCTGAGATGCTCGCCATTCTCTTCAGCTATCCTGTACATGGCCATGTCACAGAGCTTGGAGGTGGTACATATTTTGGACACAAATCCATGAGCCTATTCTGGAGAGTGGCCAGAATTCAGGAAGAAAACTACAACTTAGAAAGATAGCAGGTGTTACACATCGATAAGACAAGCTGCAGTCCATTCATATATTGGGCATGGGAAGATTTATACTAGACAGGACACATCCATTAATGCATTCTCTTTTCCAATGTCTACAACAATGGACACAGTGGGATACACAGAAAGAGAAACACTCGCCGTGTCAAATGACTTACTAGAAACTGTCCACTCCAAACCAAACAAACCGCCTTTTCTATCTATTCTCAGAACATGAGACAAAACAACAAACCCACACCAACTCCCACAAAGGCACCTCCTTCCCCCAAGTATGTCTGTGACTATCCGGAGTGTCCTCTGAATGGTGGGCCATACTATGTTCCCCCGAAATGGCCTGTCTTCTCTCAGATCTGGTTAGCCACTACCTGTTTTCTCAGGAAAGGTCCATCTTCAGAGCTCTCCTGGCATTTGGCCATCCTCACATCATTAGGTACCAAGAAAACTGACTCTGTCCTTGGTAAATCCAAACAAGTGAGCCCACTGGGACTGGGACTGGGACTGCCTCTGGGTGCCTGGCTTCTTGGATACCAAGTTCAGAGAGTTCCATCACCAAGAAAATGAGGTATGTCACATTCTTTGGTACTGAATGAGGTCACTGCCTTGGCAACCACTTTGTCCTAACAGTTGCTTCCAAGGGTAACATAAGATGGAGGTTGCCCCTACTTCCTGTGACACTTTCATAAGGTAGAATGTATATCACCATTGGCACCCGGGAACAGCTCTCCACTCAGCCCTGGTTTGGTCCATCTTCTGTACAATAAGAAGAGAGAGAGGCAGATTCAGACACATCCCTTCATCCTGACCAGGTTGTTTGCCATGGAAGATGACTTTTGCTCTCTCAGGTGCTTCATACCTGCCTACAACTTCTCCAGGTATCATTTGTGCATGGACATTTGAGGTTCTCATCAGGTGGAAGGTCCCCAACTTTCCTGTATTGTAAGAACCACTCTGTCCCTGCTCTTCTGTAAAATGATTGAGGGAACAGTTTATACTTGGGGTTAAAAACAGGTTTGATTTGGATTACGAGTGATTCTGTGTGATGAATAATGGTATTGGGAACCTGCAATATTTACAAGAATATAGAGGTGAAATATAAGTAGGAAAACAGAAATCTAGGTATGATTTGAAGCCCAGAAGGGTTTTGCCCTTGATTGGGATACTTAGCTTTGAATGATGTTCTGCAAAGATGCCTCAGATAATTCGATATACAATGGCATAGGACCTTGTACATTGGATGATTGAATTTAGAGAGAACATCCAGTCAAAAAGGGATATTCAATAGGATTAGGAAGATAGTCGGTAGGTTTAGGAAGAAGAGTGAGTATAGAATTTGGACCAAAAGTTCTTTAGCAATAGACTTTCGGTTGTTGAGTGAATGTAAATGTCAGCACATATGAAGAGTCAGTCACTATGTTGAACTGGGGAAAATATGTAGAAAAGCAGATATCAATAGAAATATTAGGAAATCAGGCAAAGTATAAAGTGAGTGATAGAATTAGACATTTTCAACAGGGTTGAGTTTGAATATATAAATTAGGAAAAAAACAAATATGTAGTCACCAATAGGATTGACAATTGACAGCATTAGGCAACCTGGACTTGGATGTTTTTAGAAATCCATGTTCACTTTCCATTTAGGCTTTGGTACAATCATAAGTGTGACCTTTCCATTTTTTGTCCAGAATATTACTGTGATAATGAGGTGACATGAGTATTTCTTTCACCATTTCTGGGAGCAATATATTGAAGATGTAAAATGAGAATCGGGGTTACAAAGAGGTGTACCCTGTTTCTAGGAATATAGAGAAAATGCATGAATAGACCATACTGTGAATAAATAATATAACTTTTTTGAACTTTAAATAATGAACTGAACTGATATCTGAAAAATTTAAGGAAATCGTATATTGATATACAATCATTCATTCCAACCAGGTATATATGTAATGGAAATATTTGTGTTTTGGTTTATCATGAAGAGTGTATGACGTTTGCTTCAAAATGATTATGGAAATTCAAAATAATGTGTTTGGAAAGAAGTCTCATGAAAAGACCAGTCAAGAAACCCTGACAATACATGTGTTCTGAAGCAAGAAGTGGTGAAAGTTGAAACAAATGCTTATTAATTTGTGAACTTGTGGATGAAATGTATATCCTGTGATGTGCAAAAACTGAAGAAACAATAATGTACCAGTGTCGAATACAAATGAATGACAAATTACATATCATGTCCCATAGGAGTCTACATGCATTGATGTTAGACTGGGTAAGTTACTGTAGAATAATTAGGATTTGTATGCACCATTCACTGAAGTTAGTTTTCAGTACTAGGAAACAAATATGTATTTCAGGTGGATGAATATTTCTGATTATCATCTTGTGAAAAGTGGATTATAAATCCACATACATGAACATGAATGAATTTAGAGAGTGTATATTAGACACATATATTTCATATTTTGAAAAAGTTGGAGAGTATATCTATATCTATATCTATACACACACACACACACAAACACACACACACACACACACACAACCTACAGATATTAAAAAGTACCAATATAAATGCCAATCGAAATTCATCAGTAAATATGTATCATCCACAAATGCAAAAATATTTATTTTACTGAACATGAGCTAATGAATAATGTTGTTCTACTAGGACGCTCTCCTATAAGTTGAATTTTCATTTCCAACAGCATTTAGGAGGAGTGAACTCTTCTCACAATTTGTATCTGCCAAGACAGCCACCTCACAAAAATGTACGTGTGATACCTGGTAGGATTCTATATATGCATATAAATATACATGTGTGAATAGACTACAGAAAAAGGAAACAAAAATTCACATATTTGTTAAGTTTAAAACACATGGAGAATATTTCAAATAAATTTGACTAGATTTATAACTCCTACCTTATATAATGCAAATGTCAAGTCCAACTATACAACATGTCTCCACTGAAGTACTTGTATTTCTAATGTGTTGGGTTAATTTTCTCCATTATATTAGGATGAATAGTCTGAGTCTACTAGGTATGGGTTAGTGTCAGGGATTCAGTATTTCGAATGGAAAATTGGAAAATGAATCCAATGTGTATGTAAATATATGCTGCACAAATATCCTCCCGCTCTCATCCAGAACAATGCCTTGACATTACCTTCACCCCAAGTAAGACACAATTAGAGGAGAAGAGTTACAAAATCAGTGAATACATATCTGGAATGGAAAATGCTCAGGAGTTCACAACCTTGGAGGTGGTAGAGGAGTTTCCAAAACTAAGGGACAGGGTAAACCCTCCACAAACATGGAGCTCTGCTGGCCTAAAAACTTTTTGAGAAACTGCCTCTGAGCTTCCACACTTGAAATATATGTTGTTTTCAGGAGATTTGTCTTCCTCTGTAGTGAGAACATCAAAGCTGGGTCTGCATCTATGTGACCTGGAGGACATGGTCTCTTATTTTCCAATGAACAAGATGAAGCAGTGCTGAATCCTCTCTTTGTAGGTAAACTGAGGCCACTGGGGACTAAGTGTCTCCCCGTGTGGACTGTGAAGCCATTTGGTCCTCTTCCACTTTTTGTGGTGTTTTGGCTGCTGCACTGTGAGTTTGGTATTTGTTTCACGAAATACTGGGAGCTAAACTGGGACACAGTGCTGGAGGGAGTTCTGTCACGTGTGGTGGGTCAGGGTCTGCAAGAGAATGCACCAACTAGGCTCCTATCTCTCACAGCTTGCCCCATTGCCCCCTTGTCCATATCAACCTGATTCTTAATTTTCCTCTGAAAACTCTCCATATAACAAGATGCCTTTACATATAAGGGTCTGTTGGCTGCACCATGTCAGTTACAAGCCATTTGGAATCCAATGGTAGATCCACATGGCCCTACCACGGATGTTTTATCAAACACCTCCCCACCACTGCTCTAGACCCACTACTCAGCAGGCTCCAAATTTCTGGCATCTCTGTTCTACACCATTTTCATGAAACTCAGTAAATCAAGGCACTGTCTGGTATACTCATGATCAGCAACAGGACATCCAATGTTTTTCCAGTGCCACCTGGTCATAGGAATTTCAAAAATTTCATGGTATTTATCTAGCCATTTTTCAAGCATGAAGTTGGAGGCACTGTGGGTTTCAGTTCATTCAGCAAACATTAAATGGTGAGGAAGCTCATTTCAATGAAATCTCTGGAGAACTCTCACAGGCACGGCTTCCCAAAGAGTGGACAAAAGGTCACATTAGGCCAGGACCATTGAGGTCTACAATGTGAGGTCCATGTGTGTTTTGACTCTCAACTATGGCTGCCATTTCTTTAAGAATAAAATCATGTGATATCCTTGCTGAGATTCCCAGGCCTCTGTGGAAATCCACCCGGGGCCTAGGTCTCAGTTTCCAAGAGCGACTTTCATGCGTGGCCTCTTAAAATCCCAACAAAATTCATGGCAATGCTTCTCTGAGTTCAGTTCCAAAACCCAGTCTCTAAGGGGAATCACACCAGAGTTCAAGCCCACGTGGACCCAGTCATTTTTTCCAATGCCACACAAATGACCAAAATTAAAACCAAAACACTCCCACATGGCCCTCATCTTATTTCATATAGTCAATCATCTTAACCTCTGGCTGGAGGTTTCCATGAGGGGCGCAGCCCAAGACAGTGTCCAAAATCAACTCGTTTGCCCCTCATTTGTCTAAAGTCGGGGTAGCCTGGACACCGTTTCTGTGAACCAGGAGTGAACAAATAAGCCTGCCGTTAATACTTCTGTGTTTCTCCAATTTGAGGCCTACTGATTTTAGGTATCGATTCTTTAGGTGATTTAGAGTCATGCGAAAACACAAGTACCTCTGCAGGGCTTTGAAGAACTCATTTGACCCAAAGAATCCCTATTGTCATTTGATGGAGTGCAGGAACCTAACAGAGGAAGGCAAGAGACTTCATCCACAATGAATGAAATTTTTTGCCATTTTGGTTTTGGAAGCTCACATGGGATCATTCTTAGGATCCATCAGGTGCTGAGAATCTAAGTCACAGCCACACACAGGCCCAAGAGGCTGATAAAGACACATCCCTTTCCAAAGCAATTAAGCAAAGAGCCACAGGTGAGGCCCATTCATTTCAATTTGAAAACTGTTTTCATCAGGCTTCACAAAGGGGTGGCCTGAGGCAAAGACCTTCCTGACATTCAGTGCAACACAACAATAAGTAAGCAAAAGGCCCAAAGCAAGGTTTCTGCACTGAGACTTTCCTGGTCACACTGATATCTGAGTTTTCTGAGATGCTCGCCATTCTCTTCAGCTATCCAGTACAAGGCCATGTCACAGAGCTTGGAGGTGGTACATATTTTGGACACAAATCCATGAGCCTATTCTGGAGAGTGGCCAGAATTCAGGAAGAAAACTACAACTTAGAAAGATAGGAGGTGTTGCACATCGATAAGACAAGCTGCAGTCCATTCATATATTGGGCATGGGAAGATTTATACTAGACAGGAAACATCCATTAATGCATTCTCTTTTCCAATGTGTACAACAATGGACACAGTGGGATACACAGAAAGAGAAACACTCGCCATGTCAAATGACTTACTAGAAACTGTCCACTCCAAACCAAACAAACCGCCTTTTCTATCTATTCTCAGAACATGAGACAAAACAACAAACCCACACCCACTCCCACAAAGGCACCTCCTTCCCCCAAGTACGTCTGTGACTATCCGGAGTGTCCTCTGACTGGTGGGCCATACTATGTTCCCCCGAAATGGCCTGTCTTCTCTCAGATCTTGTTTCCTTGACCAACTCTGTGAAGATGTCAGGAAAAAGTGGTTAGCCACTACCTGTTTTCTCAGGAAAGGTCCATCTTCAGAGCTCTCCTGGCATTTGGCCATCCTCACATCATTAGGTACCAAGAAAACTGACTCTGTCCTTGGTAAATCCAAACAAGTGAGCCCACTGGGACTGGGACTGGGACTGCCTCTGGGTGCCTGGCTTCTTGGATACCAAGTTCAGAGAGTTCCATCACCAAGGAAATGAGGTATGTCACATTCTTTGGAACTGAATGAGGTCACTGCCTTGGCAACCACTTTGTCCTAACAGTTGCTTCCAAGGGTAACATAAGATGGAGGTTGCCCCTACTTCCTGTGACACTTTCATAAGGTAGAATGTTTATCACCATTGGCACCCGGGAACAGCTCCCCACTCAGCCCTGGTTTGGTCCATCTTCTGTACAATAAGAAGAGAGAGAGGCAGATTCAGACACATCCCTTCATCCTGACCAGGTTGTTTGCCATGGAAGATGACTTTTGCTCTCTCAGGTGCTTCATACCTGCCTACAACTTCTCCAGGTATCATTTGTGCATGGACATTTGAGGTTCTCATCAGGTGGAAGGTCCCCAACTTTCCTGTATTGTAAGAACCACTCTGTCCCTGCTCTTCTGTAAAATGATTGAGGGAACAGTGTATACTTGGGGTTAAAAACAGGTTTGATTTGGATTACGAGTGATTCTGTGTGATGAATAATGGTATTGGGAACCTGCAATATTTACAAGAATATAGAGGTGAAATATAAGTAGGAAAACAGAAATCTAGGTATGATTTGAAGCCCAGAAGGGTTTTGCCCTTGATTGGGATACTTAGCTTTGAATGATGTTCTGCAAAGATGCCTCAGATAATTCGATATACAATGGCATAGGACCTTGTACATTGGATGATTGAATTTAGAGAGAACATCCAGTCAAAAAGGGATATTCAATAGGATTAGGAAGATAGTCGGTAGGTTTAGGAAGAAGAGTGAGTATAGAATTTGGACCAAAAGTTCTTTAGCAATAGACTTTCGGTTGTTGAGTGAATGTAAATGTCAGCACATATGAAGAGTCAGTCACTATGTTGAACTGGGGAAAATATGTAGAAAAGCAGATATCAATAGAAATATTAGGAAATCAGGCAAAGTATAAAGTGAGTGATAGAATTAGACATTTTCAACAGGGTTGAGTTTGAATATATAAATTAGGAAAAAAACAAATATGTAGTCACCAATAGGATTGACAATTGACAGCATTAGGCAACCTGGACATGGATGTTTTTAGAAATCCATGTTCACTTTCCATTTAGGCTTTGGTACAATCATAAGTGTGACCTTTCCATTTTTTGTCCAGAATATTACTGTGATAATGAGGTGACATGAGTATTTCTTTCACCATTTCTGGGAGCAATATATTGAAGATGTAAAATGAGAATCGGGGTTACAAAGAGGTGTACCCTGTTTCTAGGAATATAGAGAAAAAGCATGAATAGACCATACTGTGAATAAATAATATAACTTTTTTGAACTTTAAATAATGAACTGAACTGATATCTTAAAAATTTAAGGAAATCGTATATTGATATACAATCATTCATTCCAACCAGGTATATATGTAATGGAAATATTTGTGTTTTGATTTATCATGAAGAGTGTGTGAGTTTTGCTTCAAAATGATTATGGAAATTCAAAATAATGTGTTTGGAAAGAAGTCTCATGAAAAGACCAGTCAAGAAACCCTGACAATACATGTGTTCTGAAGCAAGAAGTGGTGAAAGTTGAAACAAATGCTTATTAATTTGTGAACTTGTGGATGAAATGTATATCCTGTGATGTGCAAAAACTGAAGAAACAATAATGTACCAGTGTCGAATACAAATGAATGACAAATTACATATCATGTCCCATAGGAGTCTACTTGCATTGATGTTAGACTGGGTCAGTTACTGTAGAATAATTAGGATTTGTATGCACCATTCACTGAAGTTAGTTTTCAGTACTAGGAAACAAATATGTATTTCAGGTGGATGAATATTTCTGATTATCATCTTGTGAAAAGTGGATTATAAATCCACATACATGAACATGAATGAATTTAGAGAGTGTATATTAGACACATATATTTCATATTTTGAAAAATTTGGAGAGTATATCTATATCTATATCTATATCTATACACACACACACACACACAAACACACACACACACACACACAACCTACAGATATTAAAAAGTACCAATATAAATGCCAATCGAAATTCATCAGTAAATATGTATCATCCACAAATGCAAAAATATTTATTTTACTGAACATGAGCTAATGAATAATGTTGTTCTACTAGGACGCTCTCCTATAAGTTGAATTTTCATTTCCAACAGCATTTAGGAGGAGTGAACTCTTCTCACAATTTGTATCTGCCAAGACAGCCACCTCACAAAAATGTACGTGTGATACCTGGTAGGATTCTATATATGCATATAAATATACATGTGTGAATAGACTACAGAAAAAGGAAACAAAAATTCACATATTTGTTAAGTTTAAAACACATGGAGAATATTTCAAATAAATTTGACTAGATTTATAACTCCTACCTTATATAATGCAAATGTCAAGTCCAACTATACAACATGTCTCCACTGAAGTACTTGTATTTCTAATGTGTTGGGTTAATTTTCTCCATTATATTAGGATGAATAGTCTGAGTCTACTAGGTATGGGTTAGTGTCAGGGATTCAGTATTTCGAATGGAAAATTGGAAAATGAATCCAATGTGTATGTAAATATATGCTGCACAAATATCCTCCCGCTCTCATCCAGAACAATGCCTTGACATTACCTTCACCCCAAGTAAGACACAATTAGAGGAGAAGAGTTACAAAATCAGTGAATACATATCTGGAATGGAAAATGCTCAGGAGTTCACAACCTTGGAGGTGGTAGAGGAGTTTCCAAAACTAAGGGACAGGGTAAACCCTCCACAAACATGGAGCTCTGCTGGCCTAAAAACTTTTTGAGAAACTGCCTCTGAGCTTCCACACTTGAAATATATGTTGTTTTCAGGAGATTTGTCTTCCTCTGTAGTGAGAACATCAAAGCTGGGTCTGCATCTATGTGACCTGGAGGACATGGTCTCTTATTTTCCAATGAACAAGATGAAGCAGTGCTGAATCCTCTCTTTGTAGGTAAACTGAGGCCACTGGGGACTAAGTGTCTCCCCGTGTGGACTGTGAAGCCATTTGGTCCTCTTCCACTTTTTGTGGTGTTTTGGCTGCTGCACTGTGAGTTTGGTATTTGTTTCACGAAATACTAGGAGCTAAACTGGGACACAGTGCTGGAGGGAGTTCTGTCACGTGTGGTGGGTCAGGGTCTGCAAGAGAATGCACCAACTAGGCTCCTATCTCTCACAGCTTGCCCCATTGCCCCCTTGTCCATATCAACCTGATTCTTAATTTTCCTCTGAAAACTCTCCATATAACAAGATGCCTTTACATATAAGGGTCTGTTGGCTGCACCATGTCAGTTACAAGCCATTTGGAATCCAATGGTAGATCCACATGGCCCTACCACGGATGTTTTATCAAACACCTCCCCACCACTGCTCTAGACCCACTACTCAGCAGGCTCCAAATTTCTGGCATCTCTGTTCTACACCATTTTCATGAAACTCAGTAAATCAAGGCACTGTCTGGTATACTCATGATCAGCAACAGGACATCCAATGTTTTTCCAGTGCCACCTGGTCATAGGAATTTCAAAAATTTCATGGTATTTATCTAGCCATTTTTCAAGCATGAAGTTGGAGGCACTGTGGGTTTCAGTTCATTCAGCAAACATTAAATGGTGAGGAAGCTCATTTCAATGAAATCTCTGGAGAACTCTCACAGGCACGGCTTCCCAAAGAGTGGACAAAAGGTCACATTAGGCCAGGACCATTGAGGTCTACAATGTGAGGTCCATGTGTGTTTTGACTCTCAACTATGGCTGCCATTTCTTTAAGAATAAAATCATGTGATATCCTTGCTGAGATTCCCAGGCCTCTGTGGAAATCCACCCGGGGCCTAGGTCTCAGTTTCCAAGAGCGACTTTCATGCGTGGCCTCTTAAAATCCCAACAAAATTCATGGCAATGCTTCTCTGAGTTCAGTTCCAAAACCCAGTCTCTAAGGGGAATCACACCAGAGTTCAAGCCCACGTGGACCCAGTCATTTTTTCCAATGCCACACAAATGACCAAAATTAAAACCAAAACACTCCCACATGGCCCTCATCTTATTTCATATAGTCAATCATCTTAACCTCTGGCTGGAGGTTTCCATGAGGGGCGCAGCCCAAGACAGTGTCCAAAATCAACTCGTTTGCCCCTCATTTGTCTAAAGTCAGGGTAGCCTGGACACCGTTTCTGTGAACCAGGAGTGAACAAATAAGCCTGCCGTTAATACTTCTGTGTTTCTCCAATTTGAGGCCTACTGATTTTAGGTATCGATTCTTTAGGTGATTTAGAGTCATGCGAAAACACAAGTACCTCTGCAGGGCTTTGAAGAACTCATTTGACCCAAAGAATCCCTATTGTCATTTGATGGAGTGCAGGAACCTAACAGAGGAAGGCAAGAGACTTCATCCACAATGAATGAAATTTTTTGCCATTTTGGTTTTGGAAGCTCACATGGGATCATTCTTAGGATCCATCAGGTGCTGAGAATCTAAGTCACAGCCACACACAGGCCCAAGAGGCTGATAAAGACACATCCCTTTCCAAAGCAATTAAGCAAAGAGCCACAGGTGAGGCCCATTCATTTCAATTTGAAAACTGTTTTCATCAGGCTTCACAAAGGGGTGGCCTGAGGCAAAGACCTTCCTGACATTCAGTGCAACACAACAATAAGTAAGCAAAAGGCCCAAAGCAAGGTTTCTGCACTGAGACTTTCCTGGTCACACTGATATCTGAGTTTTCTGAGATGCTCGCCATTCTCTTCAGCTATCCAGTAGAAGGCCATGTCACAGAGCTTGGAGGTGGTACATATTTTGGACACAAATCCATGAGCCTATTCTGGAGAGTGGCCAGAATTCAGGAAGAAAACTACAACTTAGAAAGATAGGAGGTGTTGCACATCGATAAGACAAGCTGCAGTCCATTCATATATTGGGCATGGGAAGATTTATACTAGACAGGAAACATCCATTAATGCATTCTCTTTTCCAATGTGTACAACAATGGACACAGTGGGATACACAGAAAGAGAAACACTCGCCATGTCAAATGACTTACTAGAAACTGTCCACTCCAAACCAAGCAAACCGCCTTTTCTATCTATTCTCAGAACATGAGACAAAACAACAAACCCACACCCACTCCCACAAAGGCACCTCCTTCCCCCAAGTACGTCTGTGACTATCCGGAGTGTCCTCTGACTGGTGGGCCATACTATGTTCCCCCGAAATGGCCTGTCTTCTCTCAGATCTTGTTTCCTTGACCAACTCTGTGAAGATGTCAGGAAAAAGTGGTTAGCCACTACCTGTTTTCTCAGGAAAGGTCCATCTTCAGAGCTCTCCTGGCATTTGGCCATCCTCACATCATTAGGTACCAAGAAAACTGACTCTGTCCTTGGTAAATCCAAACAAGTGAGCCCACTGGGACTGGGACTGGGACTGCCTCTGGGTGCCTGGCTTCTTGGATACCAAGTTCAGAGAGTTCCATCACCAAGGAAATGAGGTATGTCACATTCTTTGGAACTGAATGAGGTCACTGCCTTGGCAACCACTTTGTCCTAACAGTTGCTTCCAAGGGTAACATAAGATGGAGGTTGCCCCTACTTCCTGTGACACTTTCATAAGGTAGAATGTTTATCACCATTGGCACCCGGGAACAGCTCCCCACTCAGCCCTGGTTTGGTCCATCTTCTGTACAATAAGAAGAGAGAGAGGCAGATTCAGACACATCCCTTCATCCTGACCAGGTTGTTTGCCATGGAAGATGACTTTTGCTCTCTCAGGTGCTTCATACCTGCCTACAACTTCTCCAGGTATCATTTGTGCATGGACATTTGAGGTTCTCATCAGGTGGAAGGTCCCCAACTTTCCTGTATTGTAAGAACCACTCTGTCCCTGCTCTTCTGTAAAATGATTGAGGGAACAGTGTATACTTGGGGTTAAAAACAGGTTTGATTTGGATTACGAGTGATTCTGTGTGATGAATAATGGTTTTGGGAACCTGCAATATTTACAAGAATATAGAGGTGAAATATAAGTAGGAAAACAGAAATCTAGGTATGATTTGAAGCCCAGAAGGGTTTTGCCCTTGATTGGGATACTTAGCTTTGAATGATGTTCTGCAAAGATTCCTCAGATAATTCGATATACAATGGCATAGGACCTTGTACATTGGATGATTGAATTTAGAGAGAACATCCAGTCAAAAAGGGATATTCAATAGGATTAGGAAGATAGTCGGTAGGTTTAGGAAGAAGAGTGAGTATAGAATTTGGACCAAAAGTTCTTTAGCAATAGACTTTCGGTTGTTGAGTGAATGTAAATGTCAGCACATATGAAGAGTCAGTCACCATGTTGAACTGGGGAAAATATGTAGAAAAGCAGATATCAATAGAAATTTTAGGAAATCAGGCAAAGTATAAAGTGAGTGATAGAATTAGACATTTTCAACAGGGTTGAGTTTGAATATATAAATTAGGAAAAAAACAAATATGTAGTCACCAATAGGATTGACAATTGACAGCATTAGGCAACCTGGACATGGATGTTTTTAGAAATCCATGTTCACTTTCCATTTAGGCTTTGGTACAATCATAAGTGTGACCTTTCCATTTTTTGTCCAGAATATTACTGTGATAATGAGGTGACATGAGTATTTCTTTCACCATTTCTGGGAGCAATATATTGAAGATGTAAAATGAGAATCGGGGTTACAAAGAGGTGTACCCTGTTTCTAGGAATATAGAGAAAAAGCATGAATAGACCATACTGTGAATAAATAATATAACTTTTTTGAACTTTAAATAATGAACTGAACTGATATCTGAAAAATTAAAGGAAATCGTATATTGATATACAATCATTCATTCCAACCAGGTATATATGTAATGGAAATATTTGTGTTTTGATTTATCATGAAGAGTGTGTGAGTTTTGCTTCAAAATGATTATGGAAATTCAAAATAATGTGTTTGGAAAGAAGTCTCATGAAAAGACCAGTCAAGAAACCCTGACAATACATGTGTTCTGAAGCAAGAAGTGGTGAAAGTTGAAACAAATGCTTATTAATTTGTGAACTTGTGGATGAAATGTATATCCTGTGATGTGCAAAAACTGAAGAAACAATAATGTACCAGTGTCGAATACAAATGAATGACAAATTACATATCATGTCCCATAGGAGTCTACTTGCATTGATGTTAGACTGGGTCAGTTACTGTAGAATAATTAGGATTTGTATGCACCATTCACTGAAGTTAGTTTTCAGTACTAGGAAACAAATATGTATTTCAGGTGGATGAATATTTCTGATTATCATCTTGTGAAAAGTGCATTATAAATCCACATACATGAACATGAATGAATTTAGAGAGTGTATATTAGACACATATATTTCATATTTTGAAAAATTTGGAGAGTATATCTATATCTATATCTATATCTATACACACACACACACACAAACACACACACACACACACACAACCTACAGATATTAAAAAGTACCAATATAAATGCCAATCGAAATTCATCAGTAAATATGTATCATCCACAAATGCAAAAATATTTATTTTACTGAACATGAGCTAATGAATAATGTTGTTCTACTAGGACGCTCTCCTATAAGTTGAATTTTAATTTCCAACAGCATTTAGGAGGAGTGAACTCTTCTCACAATTTGTATCTGCCAAGACAGCCACCTCACAAAAATGTACGTGTGATACCTGGTAGGATTCTATATATGCATATAAATATACATGTGTGAATAGGCTACAGAAAAGGGAAATAAGAATTCACATATTTGTTAAGCTTAAAAACACATGGAGAATATTTCAAATAAATTTGACTAGATTTATAACTCCTACCTTATATAATGCAAATGTCAAGTCCAACTATACAACATGTCTCCACTGAAGTACTTGTATTTCTAATGTGTTGGGTTAATTTTCTCCATTATATTAGGATGAATAGTCTGAGTCTACTAGGTATGGGTTAGTGTCAGGGATTCAGTATTTCGAATGGAAAATTGGAAAATGAATCCAATGTGTATGTAAATATATGCTGCACAAATATCCTCCCGCTCTCATCCAGAACAATGCCTTGACATTACCTTCACCCCAAGTAAGACACAATTAGAGGAGAAGAGTTACAAAATCAGTGAATACATATCTGGAATGGAAAATGCTCAGGAGTTCACAACCTTGGAGGTGGTAGAGGAGTTTCCAAAACTAAGGGACAGGGTAAACCCTCCACAAACATGGAGCTCTGCTGGCCTAAAAACTTTCTGAGAAACTGCCTCTGAGCTTCCACACTTGAAATATATGTTGTTTTCAGGAGATTTGTCTTCCTCTGTAGTGAGAACATCAAAGCTGGGTCTGCATCTATGTGACCTGGAGGACATGGTTTCTTATTTTCAAATGAACAAGATGAAGCAGTGCTGAATCCTCTCTTTGTAGGTAAACTGAGGCCACTGGGGACTAAGTGTCTCCCCGTGTGGACTGTGAAGCCATTTGGTCCTCTTCCACTTTTTGTGGTGTTTTGGCTGCTGCACTGTGAGTTTGGTATTTGTTTCACGAAATACTAGGAGCTAAACTGGGACACAGTGCTGGAGGGAGTTCTGTCACGTGTGGTGGGTCAGGGTCTGCAAGAGAATGCACCAACTAGGCTCCTATCTCTCACAGCTTGCCCCATTGCCCCCTTGTCCATATCAACCTGATTCTTAATTTTCCTCTGAAAACTCTCCATATAACAAGATGCCTTTACATATAAGGGTCTGTTGGCTGCACCATGTCAGTTACAAGCCATTTGGAATCCAATGGTAGATCCACATGGCCCTACCACGGATGTTTTATCAAACACCTCCCCACCACTGCTCTAGACCCACTACTCAGCAGGCTCCAAATTTCTGGCATCTCTGTTCTACACCATTTTCATGAAACTCAGTAAAGCAAGGCACTGTCTGGTATACTCATGATCAGCAACAGGACATCCAATGTTTCTCCAGTGCCACCTGGTCATAGGAATTTCAAAAATTTCATGGTATTTATCTAGCCATTTTTCAAGCATGAAGTTGGAGGCACTGTGGGTTTCAGTTCATTCAGCAAACATTAAATGGTGAGGAAGCTCATTTCAATGAAATCTCTGGAGATCTCTCACAGGCATGGCTTCCCAAAGAGTGGACAAAAGGTCACATTAGGCCAGGCCCATTGAGGTCTACAATGTGAGGTCCATGTGTGTTTTGACTCTCAACTATGGCTGCCATTTCTTTAAGAATAAAATCATGTGATATCCTTGCTGAGATTCCCAGGCCTCTGTGGAAATCCACCCGGGGCCTAGGTCTCAGTTTCCAAGAGCGACTTTCATGCGTGGCCTCTTAAAATCCCAACAAATTCATGGCAATGCTTCTCTGAGTTCAGTTCCAAAACCCAGTCTCTAAGGGGAATCACACCAGAGTTCAAGCCCACGTGGACCCAGTCATTTTTTCCAATGCCACACAAATGACCAAAATTAAAACCAAAACACTCCCACATGGCCCTCATCTTATTTCATATAGTCAATCATCTTAACCTCTGGCTGGAGGTTTCCATGAGGGGCGCAGCCCAAGACAGTGTCCAAAATCAGCTCGTTTGCCCCTCATTTGTCTAAAGTCAGGGTAGCCTGGACACCGTTTCTGTGAACCAGGAGTGAACAAATAAGCCTGCCGTTAATACTTCTGTGTTTCTCCAATTTGAGGCCTACTGATTTAGGTATCGATTCTTTAGGTGATTTAGAGTCATGCGAAAACACAAGTACCTCTGCAGGGCTTTGAAGAACTCATTTGACCCAAAGAATCCTATTGTCATTTGAATGGAGTGCAGGAACCTAACAGAGGAAGGCAAGAGACTTCATCCACAATGAATGAAATTTTTGCCATTTTGGTTTTGGAAGCTCACATGGGATCATTCTTAAGATCCATCAGGTGCTGAGAATCTAAGTCACAGCCACACACAGGCCCAAGAGGCTGATAAAGACACATCCCTGTCCAAAGCAATTAAGCAAGGAGCCACAGGTGAGGCCCATTTATTTCCATTTGAATACTGTTTTCATCAGGCTTCACAAAGGGGTGGCCTGAGGCAAAGACCTTCCTGACATTCAGTGCACACAACAATAAGTAAGCAAAAGGCCCAAAGCAGGGTTTCTGCACTGAGACTTTCCTGGTCACACTGATATCTGAGTTTTCTGAGATGCTCGCCATTCTCTTCAGCTATCCAGTACAAGGCCATGTCACAGAGCTTGGAGGTGGTACATATTTTGGACACAAATCCATGAGCCTATTCTGGAGAGTGGCCAGAATTCAGGAAGAAAACTACAACTTAGAAATTTAGCAGGTGTTGCACATCGATAAGACAAGCTGCAGTCCATTCATATATTGGGCATGGGAAGATTTATACTAGACAGGACACATCCATTAATGCATTCTCTTTTCTAATGTCTACAACAACGGACACAGTGGGATACACAGAAAGAGAAACACTCGCCGTGTCAAATGACTTACTAGAAACTGTCCACTCCAAACCAAACAAACCGCCTTTTCTATCTATTCTCAGAACATGAGACAAAACAACAAACCCACACCCACTCCCACAAAGGCACCTCCTTCCCCAAGTACGTCTGTGACTATCCGGAGTGTCCTCTGACTGGTGGGCCATACTATGTTCCCCCGAAATGGCCTGTCTTCTCTCAGATCTTGTTTCCTTGACCAACTCTGTGAAGATGTCAGGAAAAAGTGGTTAGCCACTACCTGTTTTCTCAGGAAAGGTCCATCTTCAGAGCTCTCCTGGCATTTGGCCATCCTCACATCATTAGGTACCAAGAAAACTGACTCTGTCCTTGGTAAATCCAAACAAGTGAGCCCACTGGACTGGGACTGGGACTGCCTCTGGGTGCCTGGCTTCTTGGATACCAAGTTCAGAGAGTTCCATCACCAAGGAAATGAGGTATGTCACATTCTTTGGAACTGAATGAGGTCACTGCCTTGGCAACCACTTTGTCCTAACAGTTGCTTCCAAGGGTAACATAAGATGGAGGTTGCCCCTACTTCCTGTGACACTTTCATAAGGTAGAATGTATATCACCATTGGCACCCGGGAACAGCTCTCCACTCAGCCCTGGTTTGGTCCATCTTCTGTACAATAAGAAGAGAGAGAGGCAGATTCAGACACAACCCTTCATCCTGACCAGGTTGTTTGCCATGGAAGATGACTTTTGCTCTCTCAGGTGCTTCATACCTGCCTACAACTTCTCCAGGTATCATTTGTGCATGGACATTTGAGGTTCTCATCAGGTGGAAGGTCCCCAACTTTCCTGTATTGTAAGAACCACTCTGTCCCTGCTCTTCTGTAAAATGATTGAGGGAACAGTGTATACTTGGGGTTAAAAACAGGTTTGATTTGGATTACGAGTGATTCTGTGTGATGAATAATGGTATTGGGAACCTGCAATATTTACAAGAATATAGAGGTGAAATATAAGTAGGAAAACAGAAATCTAGGTATGATTTGAAGCCCAGAAGGGTTTTGCCCTTGATTGGGATACTTAGCTTTGAATGATGTTCTGCAAAGATGCCTCAGATAATTCGATATACAATGGCATAGGACCTTGTACATTGGATGATTGAATTAGAGAGAGCATCCAGTCAAAAAGGGATATTCAATAGGATTAGGAAGATAGTCGGTAGGTTTAGGAAGAAGAGTGAGTATAGAATTTGGACCAAAAGTTCTTTAGCAATAGACTTTCGGTTGTTGAGTGAATGTAAATGTCAGCACATATGAAGAGTCAGTCACCATGTTGAACTGGGGAAAATATGTAGAAAAGCAGATATCAATAGAAATTTTAGGAAATCAGGCAAAGTATAAAGTGAGTGATAGAATTAGACATTTTCAACAGGGTTGAGTTTGAATATATAAATTAGGAAAAAAACAAATATGTAGTCACCAATAGGATTGACAATTGACAGCATTAGGCAACCTGGACATGGATGTTTTTAGAAATCCATGTTCACTTTCCATTTAGGCTTTGGTACAATCATAAGTGTGACCTTTCCATTTTTTGTCCAGAATATTACTGTGATAATGAGGTGACATGAGTATTTCTTTCACCATTTCTGGGAGCAATATATTGAAGATGTAAAATGAGAATCGGGGTTACAAAGAGGTGTACCCTGTTTCTAGGAATATAGAGAAAAAGCATGAATAGACCATACTGTGAATAAATAATATAACTTTTTTGAACTTTAAATAATGAACTGAACTGATATCTGAAAAATTAAAGGAAATCGTATATTGATATACAATCATTCATTCCAACCAGGTATATTATGTAATGGAAATATTTGTGTTTTGATTTATCATGAAGAGTGTGTGAGTTTTGCTTCAAAATGATTATGGAAATTCAAAATAATGTGTTTGGAAAGAAGTCTCATGAAAAGACCAGTCAAGAAACCCTGACAATACATGTGTTCTGAAGCAAGAAGTGGTGAAAGTTGAAACAAATGCTTATTAATTTGTGAACTTGTGGATGAAATGTATATCCTGTGATGTGCAAAAACTGAAGAAACAATAATGTACCAGTGTCGAATACAAATGAATGACAAATTACATATCATGTCCCATAGGAGTCTACTTGCATTGATGTTAGACTGGGTCAGTTACTGTAGAATATTTAGGATTTGTATGCACCATTCACTGAAGTTAGTTTTCAGTACTAGGAAACAAATATGTATTTCAGGTGGATGAATATTTCTGATTATCATCTTGTGAAAAGTGGATTATAAATCCACATACATGAACATGAATGAATTTAGAGAGTGTATATTAGACACATATATTTCATATTTTGAAAAATTTGGAGAGTATATCTATATCTATATCTATATCTATACACACACACACACACACACAAACACACACACAAACACACACAACTCACAGATATTAAAAAGTACCAATATAAATGCCAATCGAAATTCATCAGTAAATATGTATCATCCACAAATGCAAAAATATTTATTTTACTGAACATGAGCTAATGAATAATGTTGTTCTACTAGGACGCTCTCCTATAAGTTGAATTTTCATTTCCAACAGCATTTAGGAGGAGTGAACTCTTCTCACAATTTGTATCTGCCAAGACAGCCACCTCACAAAAATGTACGTGTGATACCTGGTAGGATTCTTTATATGCATATAAATATACATGTGTGAATAGACTACAGAAAAAGGAAACAAAAATTCACATATTTGTTAAGTTTAAAACACATGGAGAATATTTCAAATAAATTTGACTAGATTTATAACTCCTACCTTATATAATGCAAATGTCAAGTCCAACTATACAACATGTCTCCACTGAAGTACTTGTATTTCTAATGTGTTGGGTTAATTTTCTCCATTATATTAGGATGAATAGTCTGAGTCTACTAGGTATGGGTTAGTGTCAGGGATTCAGTATTTCGAATGGAAAATTGGAAAATGAATCCAATGTGTATGTAAATATATGCTGCACAAATATCCTCCCGCTCTCATCCAGAACAATGCCTTGACATTACCTTCACCCCAAGTAAGACACAATTAGAGGAGAAGAGTTACAAAATCAGTGAATACATATCTGGAATGGAAAATGCTCAGGAGTTCACAACCTTGGGAGGTGGTAGAGGAGTTTCCAAAACTAAGGGACAGGGTAAACCCTCCACAAACATGGAGCTCTGCTGGCCTAAAAACTTTTTGAGAAACTGCCTCTGAGCTTCCACACTTGAAATATATGTTGTTTTTAGGAGATTTGTCTTCCTCTGTAGTGAGAACATCAAAGCTGGGTCTGCATCTATGTGACCTGGAGGACATGGTTTCTTATTTTCCAATGAACAAGATGAAGCAGTGCTGAATCCTCTCTTTGTAGGTAACCTGAGGCCACTGTGGACTAAGTGTCTCCCCGTGTGGACTGTGAAGCCATTTGGTCCTCTTCCACTTTTTGTGGTGTTTTTGCTGCTGCACTGTGAGTTTGGTATTTGTTTCACGAAATACTAGGAGCTAAACTGGGACACAGTGCTGGAGGGAGTTCTGTCACGTGTGGTGGGTCAGGGTCTGCAAGAGAATGCACCAACTAGGCTCCTATCTCTCACAGCTTGCCCCATTGCCCCCTTGTCCATATCAACCTGATTCTTAATTTTCCTCTGAAAACTCTCCATATAACAAGATGCCTTTACATATAAGGGTCTGTTGGCTGCACCATGTCAGTTACAAGCCATTTGGAATCCAATGGTAGATCCACATGGCCCTACCACGGATGTTTTATCAAACACCTCCCCACCACTGCTCTAGACCCACTACTCAGCAGGCTCCAAATTTCTGGCATCTCTGTTCTACACCATTTTCATGAAACTCAGTAAATCAAGGCACTGTCTGGTATACTCATGATCAGCAACAGGACATCCAATGTTTCTCCAGTGCCACCTGGTCATAGGAATTTCAAAAATTTCATGGTATTTATCTAGCCATTTTTCAAGCATGAAGTTGGAGGCACTGTGGGTTTCAGTTCATTCAGCAAACATTAAATGGTGAGGAAGCTCATTTCAATGAAATCTCTGGAGAACTCTCACAGGCATGGCTTCCCAAAGAGTGGACAAAAGGTCACATTAGGCCAGGCCCATT
This sequence comes from Callospermophilus lateralis, assembly GCF_048772815.1. Taxonomy (NCBI): domain Eukaryota; kingdom Metazoa; phylum Chordata; class Mammalia; order Rodentia; family Sciuridae; genus Callospermophilus; species Callospermophilus lateralis. Next base: position 151,426 of record NW_027513479.1, read on the forward strand.
GAGGTCTACAATGTGAGGTCCATGTGTGTTTTGACTCTCAACTATGGCTGCCATTTCTTTAAGAATAAAATCATGTGATATCCTTGCTGAGATTCCCAGGCCTCTGTGGAAGTTCACCCGGGGCCTAGGTCTCAGTTTCCAAGAGCGACTTTCATGCGTGGCCTCTTAAAATCCCAACAAAATTCATGGCAATGCTTCTCTGAGTTCAGTTCCAAAACCCAGTCTCTAAGGGGAATCACACCAGAGTTTAAGCCCACGTGGACCCAATCATTTTTTCCAATGCCACACAAATGACCAAAATTAAAACCAAAACACTCCCACATGGCCCTCATCTTATTTCATATAGTCAATCATCTTAACCTCTGGCTGGAGGTTTCCATGAGGGGCGCAGCCCAAGACAGTGTCCAAAATCAGCTCGTTTGCCCCTCATTTGTCTAAAGTCAGGGTAGCCTGGACACCGTTTCTGTGAACCAGGAGTGAACAAATAAGCCTGCCGTTAATACTTCTGTGTTTCTCCAATTTGAGGCCTACTGATTTTAGGTATCGATTCTTTAGGTGATTTAGAGTCATGCGAAAACACAAGTACCTCTGCAGGGCTTTGAAGAACTCATTTGACCCAAAGAATCCCTATTGTCATTTGATGGAGTGCAGGAACCTAACAGAGGAAGGCAAGAGACTTCATCCACAATGAATGAAATTTTTGCCATTTTGGTTTTGGAAGCTCACATGGGATCATTCTTAAGATCCATCAGGTGCTGAGAATCTAAGTCACAGCCACACACAGGCCCAAGAGGCTGATAAAGACACATCCCTTTCCAAAGCAATTAAGCAAGGAGCCACAGGTGAGGCCCATTTATTTCCATTTGAAAACTGTTTTCATCAGGCTTCACAAAGGGGTGGCCTGAGGCAAAGAACTTCCTGACATTCAGTGCAACACAACAATAAGTAAGCAAAAGGCCCAAAGCAGGGTTTCTGCACTGAGACTTTCCTGGTCACACTGATATCTGAGTTTTCTGAGATGCTCGCCATTCTCTTCAGCTATCCAGTACAAGGCCATGTCACAGAGCTTGGAGGTGGTACATATTTTGGACACAAATCCATGAGCCTATTCTGGAGAGTGGCCAGAATTCAGGAAGAAAACTACAACTTAGAAAGGTAGCAGGTGTTGCACATCGATAAGACAAGCTGCAGTCCATTCATATATTGGGCATGGGAAGATTTATACTAGACAGGACACATCCATTAATGCATTCTCTTTTCTAATGTCTACAACAACGGACACAGTGGGATACACAGAAAGAGAAACACTCGCCGTGTCAAATGACTTACTAGAAACTGTCCACTCCAAACCAAACAAACCGCCTTTTCTATCTATTCTCAGAACATGAGACAAAACAACAAACCCCACACCCACTCCCACAAAGGCACCTCCTTCCCCCAAGTACGTCTGTGACTATCCGGAGTGTCCTCTGACTGGTAGGCCATACTATGTTCCCCCGAAATGGCCTGTCTTCTCTCAGATCTTGTTTCCTTGACCAACTCTGTGAAGATGTCAGGAAAAAGTGGTTAGCCACTACCTGTTTTCTCAGGAAAGGTCCATCTTCAGAGCTCTCCTGGCATTTGGCCATCCTCACATCATTAGGTACCAAGAAAACTGACCTCTGTCCTTGGTAAATCCAAACAAGTGAGCCCACTGGGACTGGGACTGGGACTGCCTCTGGGTGCCTGGCTTCTTGGATACCAAGTTCAGAGAGTTCCATCACCAAGGAAATGAGGTATGTCACATTCTTTGGAACTGAATGAGGTCACTGCCTTGGCAACCACTTTGTCCTAACAGTTGCTTCCAAGGGTAACATAAGATGGAGGTTGCCCCTACTTCCTGTGACACTTTCATAAGGTAGAATGTTTATCACCATTGGCACCCGGGAACAGCTCTCCACTCAGCCCTGGTTTGGTCCATCTTCTGTACAATAAGAAGAGAGAGAGGCAGATTCAGACACAACCCTTCATCCTGACCAGGTTGTTTGCCATGGAAGATGACTTTTGCTCTCTCAGGTGCTTCATACCTGCCTACAACTTCTCCAGGTATCATTTGTGCATGGACATTTGAGGTTCTCATCAGGTGGAAGGTCCCCAACTTTCCTGTATTGTAAGAACCACTCTGTCCCTGCTCTTCTGTAAAATGATTGAGGGAACAGTGTATACTTGGGGTTAAAAACAGGTTTGATTTGGATTACGAGTGATTCTGTGTGATGAATAATGGTATTGGGAACCTGCAATATTTACAAGAATATAGAGGTGAAATATAAGTAGGAAAACAGAAATCTAGGTATGATTTGAAGCCCAGAAGGGTTTTGCCCTTGATTGGGATACTTAGCTTTGAATGATGTTCTGCAAAGATGCCTCAGATAATTCGATATACAATGGCATAGGACCTTGTACATTGGATGATTGAATTTAGAGAGAACATCCAGTCAAAAAGGGATATTCAATAGGATTAGGAAGATAGTCGGTAGGTTTAGGAAGAAGAGTGAGTATAGAATTTGGACCAAAAGTTCTTTAGCAATAGACTTTCGGTTGTTGAGTGAATGTAAATGTCAGCACATATGAAGAGTCAGTCACTATGTTGAACTGGGGAAAATATGTAGAAAAGCAGATATCAATAGAAATATTAGGAAATCAGGCAAAGTATAAAGTGAGTGATAGAATTAGACATTTTCAACAGGGTTGAGTTTGAATATATAAATTAGGAAAAAAACAAATATGTAGTCACCAATAGGATTGACAATTGACAGCATTAGGCAACCTGGACATGGATGTTTTTAGAAATCCATGTTCACTTTCCATTTAGGCTTTGGTACAATCATAAGTGTGACCTTTCCATTTTTTGTCCAGAATATTACTGTGATAATGAGGTGACATGAGTATTTCTTTCACCATTTCTGGGAGCAATATATTGAAGATGTAAAATGAGAATCGGGGTTACAAAGAGGTGTACCCTGTTTCTAGGAATATAGAGAAAAAGCATGAATAGACCATACTGTGAATAAATAATATAACTTTTTTGAACTTTAAATAATGAACTGAACTGATATCTGAAAAATTAAAGGAAATCGTATATTGATATACAATCATTCATTCCAACCAGGTATATATGTAATGGAAATATTTGTGTTTTGGTTTATCATGAAGAGTGTGTGACGTTTGCTTCAAAATGATTATGGAAATTCAAAATAATGTGTTTGGAAAGAAGTCTCATGAAAAGACCAGTCAAGAAACCCTGACAATACATGTGTTCTGAAGCAAGAAGTGGTGAAAGTTGAAACAAATGCTTATTAATTTGTGAACTTGTGGATGAAATGTATATCCTGTGATGTGCAAAAACTGAAGAAACAATAATGTACCAGTGTCGAATACAAATGAATGACAAATTACATATCATGTCCCATAGGAGTCTACTTGCATTGATGTTAGACTGGGTCAGTTACTCTAGAATAATTAGGATTTGTATGCACCATTCACTGAAGTTAGTTTTCAGTACTAGGAAACAAATATGTATTTCAGGTGGATGAATATTTCTGATTGTCATCTTGTGAAAAGTGGATTATAAATCCACATACATGAACATGAATGAATTTAGAGAGTGTATATTAGACACATATATTTCATATTTTGAAAAATTTGGAGAGTATATCTATATCTATATCTATATCTATACACACACACACACACAACACACACACACACACACACACACACACACAACTCACAGATATTAAAAAGTACCAATATAAATGCCAATCGAAATTCATCAGTAAATATGTATCATCCACAAATGCAAAAATATTTATTTTACTGAACATGAGCTAATGAATAATGTTGTTCTACTAGGACGCTCTCCTATAAGTTGAATTTTCATTTCCAACAGCATTTAGGAGGAGTGAACTCTTCTCACAATTTGTATCTGCCAAGACAGCCACCTCACAAAAATGTACGTGTGATACCTGGTAGGATTCTATATATGCATATAAATATACATGTGTGAATAGACTACAGAAAAAGGAAACAAAAATTCACATATTTGTTAAGTTTAAAACACATGGAGAATATTTCAAATAAATTTGACTAGATTTATAACTCCTACCTTATATAATGCAAATGTCAAGTCCAACTATACAACATGTCTCCTCTGAAGTACTTGTATTTCTAATGTGTTGAGTTAATTTTCTCCATTATATTAGGATGAATAGTCTGAGTCTACTAGGTATGGGTTAGTGTCAGGGATTCAGTATTTCGAATGGAAAATTGGAAAATGAATCCAATGTGTATGTAAATATATGCTGCACAAATATCCTCCCGCTCTCATCCAGAACAATGCCTTGACATTACCTTCACCCCAAGTAAGACACAATTAGAGGAGAAGAGTTACAAAATCAGTGAATACATATCTGGAATGGAAAATGCTCAGGAGTTCACAACCTTGGAGGTGGTAGTAAACCCTCCACAAACATGGAGCTCTGCTGGCCTAAAAACTTTTTGAGAAACTGCCTCTGAGCTTCCACACTTGAAATATATGTTGTTTTCAGGAGATTTGTCTTCCTCTGTAGTGAGAACATCAAAGCTGGGTCTGCATCTATGAGACCTGGAGGACATGGTTTCTTATTTTCCAATGAACAAGATGAAGCAGTGCTGAATCCTCTCTTTGTAGGTAACCTGAGGCCACTGGGGACTAAGTGTCTCCCCGTGTGGACTGTGAAGCCATTTGGTCCTCTTCCACTTTTTGTGGTGTTTTGGCTGCTGCACTGTGAGTTTGGTATTTGTTTCACGAAATACTAGGAGCTAAACTGGGACACAGTGCTGGAGGGAGTTCTGTCACGTGTGGTGGGTCAGGGTCTGCAAGAGAATGCACCAACTAGGCTCCTATCTCTCACAGCTTGCCCCATTGCCCCCTTGTCCATATCAACCTGATTCTTAATTTTCCTCTGAAAACTCTCTATATAACAAGATGCCTTTACATATAAGGGTCTGTTGGCTGCACCATGTCAGTTACAAGCCATTTGGAATCCAATGGTAGATCCACTTGGCCCTACCACGGATGTTTTATCAAACACCTCCCCACCACTGCTCTAGACCCACTACTCAGCAGGCTCCAAATTTCTGGCATCTCTGTTCTACACCATTTTCATGAAACTCAGTAAATCAAGGCACTGTCTGGTATACTCATGATCAGCAACAGGACATCCAATGTTTCTCCAGTGCCACCTGGTCATAGGAATTTCAAAAATTTCATGGTATTTATCTAGCCATTTTTCAAGCATGAAGTTGGAGGCACTGTGGGTTTCAGTTCATTCAGCAAACATTAAATGGTGAGGAAGCTCATTTCAATGAAATCTCTGGAGAACTCTCACAGGCATGGCTTCCCAAAGAGTGGACAAAAGGTCACATTAGGCCAGGCCCATTGAGGTCTACAATGTGAGGTCCATGTGTGTTTTGACTCTCAACTATGGCTGCCATTTCTTTAAGAATAAAATCATGTGATATCCTTGCTGAGATTCCCAGGCCTCTGTGGAAATTCACCTGGGGCCTAGGTCTCAGTTTCCAAGAGCGACTTTCATGCGTGGCCTCTTAAAATCCCAACAAAATTCATGGCAATGCTTCTCTGAGTTCAGTTCCAAAACCCAGTCTCTAAGGGGAATCACACCAGAGTTCAAGCCCACGTGGACCCAGTCATTTTTTCCAATGCCACACAAATGACCAAAATTAAAACCAAAACACTCCCACATGGCCCTCATCTTATTTCATATAGTCAATCATCTTAACCTCTGGCTGGAGGTTTCCATGAGGGGCGCAGCCCAAGACAGTGTCCAAAATCAGCTCGTTTGCCCCTCATTTGTCTAAAGTCAGGGTAGCCTGGACACCGTTTCTGTGAACCAGGAGTGAACAAATAAGCCTGCCGTTAATACTTCTGTGTTTCTCCAATTTGAGGCCTACTGATTTTAGGTATCGATTCTTTAGGTGATTTAGAGTCATGCGAAAACACAAGTACCTCTGCAGGGCTTTGAAGAACTCATTTGACCCAAAGAATCCCTATTGTCATTTGATGGAGTGCAGGAACATAACAGAGGAAGGCAAGAGACTTCATCCACAATGAATGAAATTTTTTGCCATTTTGGTTTTGGAAGCTCACATGGGATCATTCTTAAGATCCATCAGGTGTTGAGAATCTAAGTCACAGCCACACACAGGCCCAAGAGGCTGATAAAGACACATCCCTTTCCAAAGCAATTAAGCAAAGAGCCACAGGTGAGGCCCATTCATTTCCATTTGAAAACTGTTTTCATCAGGCTTCACAAAGGGGTGGCCTGAGGCAAAGACCTTCCTGACATTCAGTGCAACACAACAATAAGTAAGCAAAAGGCCCAAAGCAGGGTTTCTGCACTGAGACTTTCCTGGTCACACTGATATCTGAGTTTTCTGAGATGCTCGCCATTCTCTTCAGCTATCCAGTACATGGCCATGTCACAGAGCTTGGAGGTGGTACATATTTTGGACACAAATCCATGAGCCTATTCTGGAGAGTGGCCAGAATTCAGGAAGAAAACTACAACTTAGAAATTTAGCAGGTGTTGCACATCGATAAGACAAGCTGCAGTCCATTCATATATTGGGCATGGGAAGATTTATACTAGACAGGACATCCATTAATGCATTCTCTTTTCTAATGTCTACAACAACGGACACAGTGGGATACACAGAAAGAGAAACACTCGCCGTGTCAAATGACTTACTAGAAACTGTCCACTCCAAACCAAACAAACCGCCTTTTCTATCTATTCTCAGAACATGAGACAAAACAACAAACCCACACCCACTCCCACAAAGGCACCTCCTTCCCCCAAGTACGTCTGTGACTATCCGGAGTGTCCTCTGACTGGTGGGCCATACTATGTTCCCCCGAAATGGCCTGTCTTCTCTCAGATCTTGTTTCCTTGACCAACTCTGTGAAGATGTCAGGAAAAAGTGGTTAGCCACTACCTGTTTTCTCAGGAAAGGTCCATCTTCAGAGCTCTCCTGGCATTTGGCCATCCTCACATCATTAGGTACCAAGAAAACTGACTCTGTCCTTGGTAAATCCAAACAAGTGAGCCCACTGGGACTGGGACTGGGACTGCCTCTGGGTGCCTGGCTTCTTGGATACCAAGTTCAGAGAGTTCCATCACCAAGGAAATGAGGTATGTCACATTCTTTGGAACTGAATGAGGTCACTGCCTTGGCAACCACTTTGTCCTAACAGTTGCTTCCAAGGGTAACATAAGATGGAGGTTGCCCCTACTTCCTGTGACACTTTCATAAGGTAGAATGTATATCACCATTGGCACCCGGGAACAGCTCTCCACTCAGCCCTGGTTTGGTCCATCTTCTGTACAATAAGAAGAGAGAGAGGCAGATTCAGACACAACCCTTCATCCTGACCAGGTTGTTTGCCATGGAAGATGACTTTTGCTCTCTCAGGTGCTTCATACCTGCCTACAACTTCTCCAGGTATCATTTGTGCATGGACATTTGAGGTTCTCATCAGGTGGAAGGTCCCCAACTTTCCTGTATTGTAAGAACCACTCTGTCCCTGCTCTTCTGTAAAATGATTGAGGGAACAGTGTATACTTGGGGTTAAAAACAGGTTTGATTTGGATTACGAGTGATTCTGTGTGATGAATAATGGTATTGGGAACCTGCAATATTTACAAGAATATAGAGGTGAAATATAAGTAGGAAAACAGAAATCTAGGTATGATTTGAAGCCCAGAAGGGTTTTGCCCTTGATTGGGATACTTAGCTTTGAATGATGTTCTGCAAAGATGCCTCAGATAATTCGATATACAATGGCATAGGACCTTGTACATTGGATGATTGAATTTAGAGAGAACATCCAGTCAAAAAGGGATATTCAATAGGATTAGGAAGATAGTCGGTAGGTTTAGGAAGAAGAGTGAGTATAGAATTTGGACCAAAAGTTCTTTAGCAATAGACTTTCGGTTGTTGAGTGAATGTAAATGTCAGCACATATGAAGAGTCAGTCACTATGTTGAACTGGGGAAAATATGTAGAAAAGCAGATATCAATAGAAATATTAGGAAATCAGGCAAAGTATAAAGTGAGTGATAGAATTAGACATTTTCAACAGGGTTGAGTTTGAATATATAAATTAGGAAAAAAACAAATATGTAGTCACCAATAGGATTGACAATTGACATCATTAGGCAACCTGGACATGGATGTTTTTAGAAATCCATGTTCACTTTCCATTTAGGCTTTGGTACAATCATAAGTGTGACCTTTCCATTTTTTGTCCAGAATATTACTGTGATAATGAGGTGACATGAGTATTTCTTTCACCATTTCTGGGAGCAATATATTGAAGATGTAAAATGAGAATCGGGGTTACAAAGAGGTGTACCCTGTTTCTAGGAATATAGAGAAAAAGCATGAATAGACCATACTGTGAATAAATAATATAACTTTTTTGAACTTTAAATAATGAACTGAACTGATATCTGAAAAATTAAAGGAAATCGTATATTGATATACAATCATTCATTCCAACCAGGTATATATGTAATGGAAATATTTGTGTTTTGGTTTATCATGAAGAGTGTGTGACGTTTGCTTCAAAATGATTATGGAAATTCAAAATAATGTGTTTGGAAAGAAGTCTCATGAAAAGACCAGTCAAGAAACCCTGACAATACATGTGTTCTGAAGCAAGAAGTGGTGAAAGTTGAAACAAATGCTTATTAATTTGTGAACTTGTGGATGAAATGTATATCCTGTGATGTGCAAAAACTGAAGAAACAATAATGTACCAGTGTCGAATACAAATGAATGACAAATTACATATCATGTCCCATAGGAGTCTACTTGCATTGATGTTAGACTGGGTCAGTTACTCTAGAATAATTAGGATTTGTATGCACCATTCACTGAAGTTAGTTTTCAGTACCAGGAAACAAATATGTATTTCAGGTGGATGAATATTTCTGATTGTCATCTTGTGAAAAGTGGATTATAAATCCACATACATGAACATGAATGAATTTAGAGAGTGTATATTAGACACATATATTTCATATTTTGAAAAATTTGGAGAGTATATCTATATCTATATCTATATCTATACACACACACACACACACACACACAAACACACACACACACACACACACACACACAACTCACAGATATTAAAAAGTACCAATATAAATGCCAATCGAAATTCATCAGTAAATATGTATCATCCACAAATGCAAAAATATTTATTTTACTGAACATGAGCTAATGAATAATGTTGTTCTACTAGGACGCTCTCCTATAAGTTGAATTTTCATTTCCAACAGCATTTAGGAGGAGTGAACTCTTCTCACAATTTGTATCTGCCAAGACAGCCACCTCACAAAAATGTACGTGTGATACCTGGTAGGATTCTATATATGCATATAAATATACATGTGTGAATAGACTACAGAAAAAGGAAACAAAAATTCACATATTTGTTAAGTTTAAAACACATGGAGAATATTTCAAATAAATTTGACTAGATTTATAACTCCTACCTTATATAATGCAAATGTCAAGTCCAACTATACAACATGTCTCCTCTGAAGTACTTGTATTTCTAATGTGTTGAGTTAATTTTTCTCCATTATATTAGGATGAATAGTCTGAGTCTACTAGGTATGGGTTAGTGTCAGGGATTCAGTATTTCGAATGGAAAATTGGAAAATGAATCCAATGTGTATGTAAATATATGCTGCACAAATATCCTCCCGCTCTCATCCAGAACAATGCCTTGACATTACCTTCACCCAAGTAAGACACAATTAGAGGAGAAGAGTTACAAAATCAGTGAATACATATCTGGAATGGAAAATGCTCAGGAGTTCACAACCTTGGAGGTGGTAGTAAACCCTCACACAAACATGGAGCTCTGCTGGCCTAAAAACTTTTTGAGAAACTGCCTCTGAGCTTCCACACTTGAAATATATGTTGTTTTCAGGAGATTTGTCTTCCTCTGTAGTGAGAACATCAAAGCTGGGTCTGCATCTATGAGACCTGGAGGACATGGTTTCTTATTTTCCAATGAACAAGATGAAGCAGTGCTGAATCCTCTCTTTGTAGGTAACCTGAGGCCACTGGGGACTAAGTGTCTCCCCGTGTGGACTGTGAAGCCATTTGGTCCTCTTCCACTTTTTGTGGTGTTTTGGCTGCTGCACTGTGAGTTTGGTATTTGTTTCACGAAATACTAGGAGCTAAACTGGGACACAGTGCTGGAGGGAGTTCTGTCACGTGTGGTGGGTCAGGGTCTGCAAGAGAATGCACCAACTAGGCTCCTATCTCTCACAGCTTGCCCCATTGCCCCCTTGTCCATATCAACCTGATTCTTAATTTTCCTCTGAAAACTCTCTATATAACAAGATGCCTTTACATATAAGGGTCTGTTGGCTGCACCATGTCAGTTACAAGCCATTTGGAATCCAATGGTAGATCCACTTGGCCCTACCACGGATGTTTTATCAAACACCTCCCCACCACTGCTCTAGACCCACTACTCAGCAGGCTCCAAATTTCTGGCATCTCTGTTCTACACCATTTTCATGAAACTCAGTAAATCAAGGCACTGTCTGGTATACTCATGATCAGCAACAGGACATCCAATGTTTCTCCAGTGCCACCTGGTCATAGGAATTTCAAAAAATTTCATGGTATTTATCTAGCCATTTTTCAAGCATGAAGTTGGAGGCACTGTGGGTTTCAGTTCATTCAGCAAACATTAAATGGTGAGGAAGCTCATTTCAATGAAATCTCTGGAGAACTCTCACAGGCATGGCTTCCCAAAGAGTGGACAAAAGGTCACATTAGGCCAGGCCCATTGAGGTCTACAATGTGAGGTCCATGTGTGTTTTGACTCTCAACTATGGCTGCCATTTCTTTAAGAATAAAATCATGTGATATCCTTGCTGAGATTCCCAGGCCTCTGTGGAAATTCACCCGGGGCCTAGGTCTCAGTTTCCAAGAGCGACTTTCATGCGTGGCCTCTTAAAATCCCAACAAAATTCATGGCAATGCTTCTCTGAGTTCAGTTCCAAAACCCAGTCTCTAAGGGGAATCACACCAGAGTTCAAGCCCACGTGGACCCAGTCATTTTTTCCAATGCCACACAAATGACCAAAATTAAAACCAAAACACTCCCACATGGCCCTCATCTTATTTCATATAGTCAATCATCTTAACCTCTGGCTGGAGGTTTCCATGAGGGGCGCAGCCCAAGACAGTGTCCAAAATCAGCTCGTTTGCCCCTCATTTGTCTAAAGTCAGGGTAGCCTGGACACCGTTTCTGTGAACCAGGAGTGAACAAATAAGCCTGCCGTTAATACTTCTGTGTTCTCCAATTTGAGGCCTACTGATTTTAGGTATCGATTCTTTAGGTGATTTAGAGTCATGCGAAAACACAAGTACCTCTGAAGGGCTTTGAAGAACTCATTTGACCCAAAGAATCCCTATTGTCATTTGATGGAGTGCAGGAACCTAACAGAGGAAGGCAAGAGACTTCATCCACAATGAATGAAATTTTTTGCCATTTTGGTTTTGGAAGCTCACATGGGATCATTCTTAAGATCCATCAGGTGTTGAGAATCTAAGTCACAGCCACACACAGGCCCAAGAGGCTGATAAAGACACATCCCTTTCCAAAGCAATTAAGCAAAGAGCCACAGGTGAGGCCCATTCATTTCCATTTGAAAACTGTTTTCATCAGGCTTCACAAAGGGGTGGCCTGAGGCAAAGACCTTCCTGACATTCAGTGCAACACAACAATAAGTAAGCAAAAGGCCCAAAGCAGGGTTTCTGCACTGAGACTTTCCTGGTCACACTGATATCTGAGTTTTCTGAGATGCTCGCCATTCTCTTCAGCTATCCAGTACATGGCCATGTCACAGAGCTTGGAGGTGGTACATATTTTGGACACAAATCCATGAGCCTATTCTGGAGAGTGGCCAGAATTCAGGAAGAAAACTACAACTTAGAAAGGTAGCAGGTGTTGCACATCGATAAGACAAGCTGCAGTCCATTCATATATTGGGCATGGGAAGATTTATACTAGACAGGACACATCCATTAATGCATTCTCTTTTCTAATGTCTACAACAACGGACACAGTGGGATACACAGAAACAGAAACACTCGCCGTGTCAAATGACTTACTAGAAACTGTCCACTCCAAACCAAACAAACCGCCTTTTCTATCTATTCTCAGAACATGAGACAAAACAACAAACCCACACCCACTCCCACAAAGGCACCTCCTTCCCCCAAGTACGTCTGTGACTATCCGGAGTGTCCTCTGACTGGTGGGCCATACTATGTTCCCCCGAAATGGCCTGTCTTCTCTCAGATCTTGTTTCCTTGACCAAATCTGTGAAGATGTCAGGAAAAAGTGGTTAGCCACTACCTGTTTTCTCAGGAAAGGTCCATCTTCAGAGCTCTCCTGGCATTTGGCCATCCTCACATCATTAGGTACCAAGAAAACTGACTCTGTCCTTGGTAAATCCAAACAAGTGAGCCCACTGGGACTGGGACTTGGACTGCCTCTGGGTGCCTGGCTTCTTGGATACCAAGTTCAGAGAGTTCCATCACCAAGGAAATGAGGTATGTCACATTCTTTGGAACTGAATGAGGTCACTGCCTTGGCAACCACTTTGTCCTAACAGTTGCTTCCAAGGGTAACATAAGATGGAGGTTGCCCCTACTTCCTGTGACACTTTCATAAGGTAGAATGTATATCACCATTGGCACCCGGGAACAGCTCTCCACTCAGCCCTGGTTTGGTCCATCTTCTGTACAATAAGAAGAGAGAGAGGCAGATTCAGACACAACCCTTCATCCTGACCAGGTTGTTTGCCATGGAAGATGACTTTTGCTCTCTCAGGTGCTTCATACCTGCCTACAACTTCTCCAGGTATCATTTGTGCATGGACATTTGAGGTTCTCATCAGGTGGAAGGTCCCCAACTTTCCTGTATTGTAAGAACCACTCTGTCCCTGCTCTTCTGTAAAATGATTGAGGGAACAGTGTATACTTGGGGTTAAAAACAGGTTTGATTTGGATTACGAGTGATTCTGTGTGATGAATAATGGTATTGGGAACCTGCAATATTTACAAGAATATAGAGGTGAAATATAAGTAGGAAAACAGAAATCTAGGTATGATTTGAAGCCCAGAAGGGTTTTGCCCTTGATTGGGATACTTAGCTTTGAATGATGTTCTGCAAAGATGCCTCAGATAATTCGATATACAATGGCATAGGACCTTGTACATTGGATGATTGAATTTAGAGAGAACATCCAGTCAAAAAGGGATATTCAATAGGATTAGGAAGATAGTCGGTAGGTTTAGGAAGAAGAGTGAGTATAGAATTTGGACCAAAAGTTCTTTAGCAATAGACTTTCGGTTGTTGAGTGAATGTAAATGTCAGCACATATGAAGAGTCAGTCACTATGTTGAACTGGGGAAAATATGTAGAAAAGCAGATATCAATAGAAATATTAGGAAATCAGGCAAAGTATAAAGTGAGTGATAGAATTAGACATTTTCAACAGGGTTGAGTTTGAATATATAAATTAGGAAAAAAACAAATATGTAGTCACCAATAGGATTGACAATTGACAGCATTAGGCAACCTGGACATGGATGTTTTTAGAAATCCATGTTCACTTTCCATTTAGGCTTTGGTACAATCATAAGTGTGACCTTTCCATTTTTTGTCCAGAATATTACTGTGATAATGAGGTGACATGAGTATTTCTTTCACCATTTCTGGGAGCAATATATTGAAGATGTAAAATGAGAATCGGGGTTACAAAGAGGTGTACCCTGTTTCTAGGAATATAGAGAAAAAGCATGAATAGACCATACTGTGAATAAATAATATAACTTTTTTGAACTTTAAATAATGAACTGAACTGATATCTGAAAAATTAAAGGAAATCGTATATTGATATACAATCATTCATTCCAACCAGGTATATATGTAATGGAAATATTTGTGTTTTGGTTTATCATGAAGAGTGTGTGACGTTTGCTTCAAAATGATTATGGAAATTCAAAATAATGTGTTTGGAAAGAAGTCTCATGAAAAGACCAGTCAAGAAACCCTGACAATACATGTGTTCTGAAGCAAGAAGTGGTGAAAGTTGAAACAAATGCTTATTAATTTGTGAACTTGTGGATGAAATGTATATCCTGTGATGTGCAAAAACTGAAGAAACAATAATGTACCAGTGTCGAATACAAATGAATGACAAATTACATATCATGTCCCATAGGAGTCTACTTGCATTGATGTTAGACTGGGTCAGTTACTCTAGAATAATTAGGATTTGTATGCACCATTCACTGAAGTTAGTTTTCAGTACTAGGAAACAAATATGTATTTCAGGTGGATGAATATTTCTGATTGTCATCTTGTGAAAAGTGGATTATAAATCCACATACATGAACATGAATGAATTTAGAGAGTGTATATTAGACACATATATTTCATATTTTGAAAAATTTGGAGAGTATATCTATATCTATATCTATATCTATACACACACACACACACACACACAACACACACACACACACACACACACACACAACTCAGAGATATTAAAAAGTACCAATATAAATGCCAATCGAAATTCATCAGTAAATATGTATCATCCACAAATGCAAAAATATTTATTTTACTGAACATGAGCTAATGAATAATGTTGTTCTACTAGGACGCTCTCCTATAAGTTGAATTTTCATTTCCAACAGCATTTAGGAGGAGTGAACTCTTCTCACAATTTGTATCTGCCAAGACAGCCACCTCACAAAAATGTACGTGTGATACCTGGTAGGATTCTATATATGCATATAAATATACATGTGTGAATAGACTACAGAAAAAGGAAACAAAAATTCACATATTTGTTAAGTTTAAAACACATGGAGAATATTTCAAATAAATTTGACTAGATTTATAACTCCTACCTTATATAATGCAAATGTCAAGTCCAACTATACAACATGTCTCCTCTGAAGTACTTGTATTTCTAATGTGTTGAGTTAATTTTCTCCATTATATTAGGATGAATAGTCTGAGTCTACTAGGTATGGGTTAGTGTCAGGGATTCAGTATTTCGAATGGAAAATTGGAAAATGAATCCAATGTGTATGTAAATATATGCTGCACAAATATCCTCCCGCTCTCATCCAGAACAATGCCTTGACATTACCTTCACCCCAAGTAAGACACAATTAGAGGAGAAGAGTTACAAAATCAGTGAATACATATCTGGAATGGAAAATGCTCAGGAGTTCACAACCTTGGAGGTGGTAGTAAACCCTCCACAAACATGAAGCTCTGCTGGCCTAAAAACTTTTTGAGAAACTGCCTCTGAGCTTCCACACTTGAAATATATGTTGTTTTCAGGAGATTTGTCTTCCTCTGTAGTGAGAACATCAAAGCTGGGTCTGCATCTATGAGACCTGGAGGACATGGTTTCTTATTTTCCAATGAACAAGATGAAGCAGTGCTGAATCCTCTCTTTGTAGGTAACCTGAGGCCACTGGGGACTAAGTGTCTCCCCGTGTGGACTGTGAAGCCATTTGGTCCTCTTCCACTTTTTGTGGTGTTTTGGCTGCTGCACTGTGAGTTTGGTATTTGTTTCACGAAATACTAGGAGCTAAACTGGGACACAGTGCTGGAGGGAGTTCTGTCACGTGTGGTGGGTCAGGGTCTGCAAGAGAATGCACCAACTAGGCTCCTATCTATCACAGCTTGCCCCATTGCCCCCTTGTCCATATCAACCTGATTCTTAATTTTCCTCTGAAAACTCTCCATATAACAAGATGCCTTTACATATAAGTGTCTGTTGGCTGCACCATGTCAGTTACAAGCCATTTGGAATCCAATGGTAGATCCACTTGGCCCTACCACGGATGTTTTATCAAACACCTCCCCACCACTGCTCTAGACCCACTACTCAGCAGGCTCCAAATTTCTGGCATCTCTGTTCTACACCATTTTCATGAAACTCAGTAAATCAAGGCACTGTCTGGTATACTCATGATCAGCAACAGGACATCCAATGTTTCTCCAGTGCCACCTGGTCATAGGAATTTCAAAATTTCATGGTATTTATCTAGCCATTTTTCAAGCATGAAGTTGGAGGCACTGTGGGTTTCAGTTCATTCAGCAAACATTAAATGGTGAGGAAGCTCATTTCAATGAAATCTCTGGAGAACTCTCACAGGCATGGCTTCCCAAAGAGTGGACAAAAGGTCACATTAGGCCAGGCCCATTGAGGTCTACAATGTGAGGTCCATGTGTGTTTTGACTCTCAACTATGGCTGCCATTTCTTTAAGAATAAAATCATGTGATATCCTTGCTGAGATTCCCAGGCCTCTGTGGAAATTCACCCGGGGCCTAGGTCTCAGTTTCCAAGAGCGACTTTCATGCGTGGCCTCTTAAAATCCCAACAAAATTCATGGCAATGCTTCTCTGAGTTCAGTTCCAAAACCCAGTCTCTAAGGGGAATCACACCAGAGTTCAAGCCCACGTGGACCCAGTCATTTTTTCCAATGCCACACAAATGACCAAAATTAAAACCAAAACACTCCCACATGGCCCTCATCTTATTTCATATAGTCAATCATCTTAACCTCTGGCTGGAGGTTTCCATGAGGGGCGCAGCCCAAGACAGTGTCCAAAATCAGCTCGTTTGCCCCTCATTTGTCTAAAGTCAGGGTAGCCTGGACACCGTTTCTGTGAACCAGGAGTGAACAAATAAGCCTGCCGTTAATACTTCTGTGTTTCTCCAATTTGAGGCCTACTGATTTTAGGTATCGATTCTTTAGGTGATTTAGAGTCATGCGAAAACACAAGTACCTCTGCAGGGCTTTGAAGAACTCATTTACCCAAAGAATCCCTATTGTCATTTGATGGAGTGCAGGAACCTAACAGAGGAAGGCAAGAGACTTCATCCACAATGAATGAAATTTTTTGCCATTTTGGTTTTGGAAGCTCACATGGGATCATTCTTAAGATAAATCAGGTGCTGAGAATCTAAGTCACAGCCACACACAGGCCCAAGAGGCTGATAAAGACACATCCCTGTCCAAAGCAATTAAGCAAAGAGCCACAGGTGAGGCCCATTCATTTCCATTTGAAAACTGTTTTCATCAGGCTTCACAAAGGGGTGGCCTGAGGCAAAGACCTTCCTGACATTCAGTGCAACACAACAATAAGTAAGCAAAAGGCCCAAAGCAGGGTTTCTGCACTGAGACTTTCCTGGTCACACTGATATCTGAGTTTTCTGAGATGCTCGCCATTCTCTTCAGCTATCCAGTACATGGCCATGTCACAGAGCTTGGAGGTGGTACATATTTTGGACACAAATCCATGAGCCTATTCTGGAGAGTGGCCAGAATTCAGGAAGAAAACTACAACTTAGAAAGATAGCAGGTGTTGCACATCGATAAGACAAGCTGCAGTCCATTCATATATTGGGCATGGGAAGATTTATACTAGACAGGACACATCCATTAATGCATTCTCTTTTCTAATGTCTACAACAGCAGACACAGTGGGATACACAGAAAGAGAAACACTCGCCGTGTCAAATGACTTACTAGAAACTGTCCACTCCAAACCAAACAAACCGCCTTTTCTATCTATTCTCAGAACATGAGACAAAACAACAAACCCACACCCACTCCCACAAAGGCACCTCCTTCCCCCAAGTACGTCTGTGACTATCCGGAGTGTCCTCTGACTGGTGGGCCATACTATGTTCCCCCGAAATGGCCTGTCTTCTCTCAGATCTTGTTTCCTTGACCAACTCTGTGAAGATGTCAGGAAAAAGTGGTTAGCCACTACCTGTTTTCTCAGGAAAGGTCCATCTTCAGAGCTCTCCTGGCATTTGGCCATCCTCACATCATTAGGTACCAAGAAAACTGACTCTGTCCTTGGTAAATCCAAACAAGTGAGCCCACTGGGACTGGGACTGGGACTGCCTCTGGGTGCCTGGCTTCTTGGATACCAAGTTCAGAGAGTTCCATCACCAAGGAAATGAGGTATGTCACATTCTTTGGAACTGAATGAGGTCACTGCCTTGGCAACCACTTTGTCCTAACAGTTGCTTCCAAGGGTAACATTAGATGGAGGTTGCCAGAACTTCCTGTGACACTTTCATAAGGTAGAATGTATATCACCATTGGCACCCGGGAACAGCTCTCCACTCAGCCCTGGTTTGGTCCATCTTCTGTACAATAAGAAGAGAGAGAGGCAGATTCAGACACATCCCTTCATCCTGACCAGGTTGTTTGCCATGGAAGATGACTTTTGCTCTCTCAGGTGCTTCATACCTGCCTACAACTTCTCCAGGTATCATTTGTGCATGGACATTTGAGGTTCTCATCAGGTGGAAGGTCCCCAACTTTCCTGTATTGTAAGAACCACTCTGTCCCTGCTCTTCTGTAAAATGATTGAGGGAACAGTGTATACTTGGGGTTAAAAACAGGTTTGATTTGGGTTACGAGTGTTTCTGTGTGATGAATAATGGTATTGGGAACCTGCAATATTTACAAGAATATAGAGGTGAAATATAAGTAGGAAAACAGAAATCTAGGTATGATTTGAAGCCCAGTAGTGTTTTGCCCTTGATTGGGATACTTAGCTTTGAATGATGTTCTGCAAAGATGCCTCAGATAATTCGATATACAATGGCATAGGACCTTGTACATTGGATGATTGAATTTAGAGAGAACATCCAGTCAAAAAGGGATATTCAATAGGATTAGGAAGATAGTCAGTAGGTTTAGGAAGAAGAGTGAGTATAGAATTTGGACCAAAAGTTCTTTAGCAATAGACTTTCGGTTGTTGAGTGAATGTAAATGTCAGCACATATGAAGAGTCAGTCACTATGTTGAACTGGGGAAAATATGTAGAAATGCAGATATCAATAGAAATATTAGGAAATCAGGCAAAGTATAAAGTGAGTGATAGAATTAGACATTTTCAACAGGGTTGAGTTTGAATATATAAATTAGGAAAAAAACAAATATGTAGTCACCAATAGGATTGACAATTGACAGCATTAGGCAACCTGGACATGGATGTTTTTAGAAATCCATGTTCACTTTCCATTTAGGCTTTGGTACAATCATAAGTGTGACCTTTCCATTTTTTGTCCAGAATATTACTGTGATAATGAGGTGACATGAGTATTTCTTTCACCATTTCTGGGAGCAATATATTGAAGATGTAAAATGAGAATCGGGGTTACAAAGAGGTGTACCCTGTTTCTAGGAATATAGAGAAAAAGCATGAATAGACCATACTGTGAATAAATAATATAACTTTTTTGAACTTTAAATAATGAACTGAACTGATATCTGAAAAATTAAAGGAAATCGTATATTGATATACAATCATTCATTCCAACCAGGTATATATGTAATGGAAATATTTGTGTTTTGGTTTATCATGAAGAGTGTGTGACGTTTGCTTCAAAATGATTATGGAAATTCAAAATAATGTGTTTGGAAAGAAGTCTCATGAAAAGACCAGTCAAGAAACCCTGACAATACATGTGTTCTGAAGCAAGAAGTGGTGAAAGTTGAAACAAATGCTTATTAATTTGTGAACTTGTGGATGAAATGTATATCCTGTGATGTGCAAAAACTGAAGAAACAATAATGACCAGTGTCGAATACAAATGAATGACAAATTACATATCATGTCCCATAGGAGTCTACTTGCATTGATGTTAGACTGGGTCAGTTACTGTAGAATAATTAGGATTTGTATGCACCATTCACTGAAGTTAGTTTTCAGTACTAGGAAACAAATATGTATTTCAGGTGGATGAATATTTCTGATTATCATCTTGTGAAAAGTGCATTATAAATCCACACACATGAACATGAATGAATTTAGAGAGTGTATATTAGACACATATATTTCATATTTTGAAAAATTTGGAGAGTATATCTATATCTATATCTATATCTATACACACACACACACACACACACAACTCACAGACATTAAAAAGTACCAATATAAATGCCAATCGAAATTCATCAGTAAATATGTATCATCCACAAATGCAAAAATATTTATTTTACTGAACATGAGTTAATGTATAATGTTGTTCTACTAGGACGCTCTCCTATAAGTTGAATTTTCATTTCCAACAGCATTTAGGAGGAGTGAACACTTCTCACAATTTGTATCTGCCAAGACAGCCACCTCACAAAAATGTACGTGTGATACCTGGTAGGATTCTATTTATGCATATAAATATACATGTGTGAATAGACTACAGAAAAAGGAAACAAGAATTCACATATTTGTTAAGTTTAAAACACATGGAGAATATTTCAAATAAATTGGACTAGATTTATAACTCCTACCTTATATAATGCAAATGTCAAGTCCAACTATACAACATATCTCCTCTGAAGTACTTGTATTTCTAATGTGTTGGGTTAATTTTCTCCATTATATTAGGATGAATAGTCTGAGTCTACTAGGTATGGGTTAGTGTCAGGGATTCAGTATTTCGAATGGAAAATTGGAAAATGAATCCAATGTGTATGTAAATATATGCTGCACAAATATCCTCCCGCTCTCATCTAGAACAATGCCTTGACATTACCTTCACCCCAAGTAAGACACAATTAGAGGAGAAGAGTTACAAAATCAGTGAATACATATCTGGAATGGAAAATGCTCAGGAGTTCACAACCTTGGAGGTGGTAGAGGAGTTTCCAAAACTAAGGGACAGGGTAAACACTCCACAAACATGGAGCTCTGCTGGCCTAAAAACTTTTTGAGAAACTGCCTCTGAGCTTCCACACTTGAAATATATGTTGTTTTCAGGAGATTTGTCTTCCTCTGTAGTGAGAACATCAAAGCTGGGTCTGCATCTATGTGACCTGGAGGACATGGTTTCTTATTTTCCAATGAACAAGATGAAGCAGTGCTGAATCCTATCTTTGTAGGTAAACTGAGGCCATTGGGGACTAAGTGTCTCCCCGTGTGGACTGTGAAGCCATGTGGTCCTCTTCCACTTTTTGTGGTGTTTTTGCTGCTGCACTGTGAATTTGATATTTGTTTCACGAAATACTAGGACCTAACCGGGGACACAGTGCTGGAGGGAGTTCTGTCACGTGTGGTGGGTCAGGGTCTGCAAGAGAATGCACCAACAAGGCTCCTATCTCTCACAGCTTGCCCCATTGCCCCCTTGTCCATATCAACCTGATTCTTAATTTTCCTCTGAAAACTCTCCATGTAACAAGATGCCTTTACATATAAGGGTCTGCTGGCTGCACCATGTCAGTTACAAGCCATTTGGAATCCAATGGTAGATCCACATGGCCCTTACACGGATGTTTTATCAAACACCTCCCCACCACTGCTCTAGACCCACTACTCAGCAGGCTCCAAATTTCTGGCATCTCTGTTCTACACCATTTTCATGAAACTCAGTAAATCAAGGCACTGTCTGGTATACTCATGATCAGCAACAGGACATCCAATGTTTCTCCAGTGCCACCTGGTCATAGGAATTTCAAACATTTCATGGTATTTATCTAGCCATTTTTCAAGCATGAAGTTGGAGGCACTGTGGGTTTCAGTTCATTCAGCAAACATTAAATGGTGAGGAAGCTCATTTCAATGAAATCTCTGGAGAACTCTCACAGGCATGGCTTCCCAAAGAGTGGACAAAAGGTCACATTAGGCCAGGCCCATTGAGGTCTACAATGTGAGGTCCATGTGTGTTTTGACTCTCAACTATGGCTGCCATTTCTTTAAGAATAAAATCATGTGATATCCTTGCTGAGATTCCCAGGCCTCTGTGGAAATCCACCCGGGGCCTAGGTCTCAGTTTCCAAGAGCGACTTTCATGCGTGGCCTCTTAAAATCCCAACAAAATTCATGGCAATGCTTCTCTGAGTTCAGTTCCAAAACCCAGTCTCTAAGGGGAATCACACCAGAGTTCAAGTCCACGTGGACCCAGTCATTTTTTCCAATGCCACACAAATGACCAAAATTAAAACCAAAACACTCCCACATGGCCCTCATCTTATTCCATATAGTCAATCATCTTAACCTCTGGCTGGAGGTTTCCATGAGGGGCGCAGCCAATGACAGTGTCCAAAATCAGCTCGTTTGCCCCTCATTTGTCTAAAGTCAGGGTAGCCTGGACACCGTTTCTGTGAACCAGGAGTGAAGAAATAAGCCTGCCGTTAATACTTCTGTGTTTCTCCAATTTGAGGCCTACTGATTTTAGGTATCGATTCTTTAGGTGATTTAGAGTCATGCGAAAACACAAGCACCTCTGCAGGGCTTTGAAGAACTCATTTGACCCAAAGAATCCCTATTGTCATTTGATGGAGTGCAGGAACCTAACAGAGGAAGGCAAGAGACTTCATCCACAATGAATGAAATTTTTTGCCATTTTGGTTTTGGAAGCTCACATGGGATCATTCTTAAGATCCATCAGGTGCTGAGAATCTAAGTCACAGCCACACACAGGCCCAAGAGGCTGATAAAGACACATCCCTTTCCAAAGCAATTAAGCAAAGAGCCACAGGTGAGGCCCATTCATTTCCATTTGAAAACTGTTTTCTTCAGGCTTCACAAAGGGGTGGCCTGATGCAAAGATCTTCCTGACATTCAGTGCAACACAACAATAAGTAAGCAAAAGGCCCAAAGCAGGGTTTCTGCACTGAGACTTTCCTGGTCACACTGATATCTGAGTTTTCTGAGATGCTCGCCATTCTCTTCAGCTATCCAGTACATGGCCATGTCACAGAGCTTGGAGGTAGTACATATTTTGGACACAAATCCATGAGCCTATTCTGGAGAGTGGCCAGAATTCAGGAAGAAAACAACAACTTAGAAAGATAGCAGGTGTTGCACATCGATAAGACAAGCTGCAGTCCATTCATATATTGGGCAGGATGAATTTTGGTATGATTTATACTAGACAGGACACATCCATTAATGCATTCTCTTTTCTAATGTCTACAACAACGGACACAGTGGGATACACAGAAACAGAAACACTCGCCGTGTCAAATGACTTACTAGAAACTGTCCACTCCAAACCAAACAAACCGCCTTTCCTATCTATTCTGAGAACATGAGACAAAACAACAAACCCACACCCACTCCCACAAAGGCACCTCCTTGCCCCAAGTAGGTCTGTGACTATCCGGAGTGTCCTCTGACTGGTGGGCCATACTATGTTCCCCCGAAATGGCCTGTCTTCTCTCAGATCTTGTTTCCTTGACCAACTCTGTGAAGATGTCAGGAAAAAGTGGTTAGCCACTACCTGTTTTCTCAGGAAAGGTCCATCTTCAGAGCTCTCCTGGCATTTAGCCATCCTCACATCATTAGGTACCAAGAAAACTGACTCTGTCCTTGGTAAATCCAAACAAGTGAGCCCACTGGGACTGGGACTGCGACTGCCTCTGGGAGCCTGGCTTCTTGGATACCAAGTTCAGAGAGTTCCATCACCAAGGAAATGAGGTATGTCACATTCTTTGGAACTGAATGAGGTCACTGCCTTGGCAACCACTTTGTCCTAACAGTTGCTTCAAAGGGTAACATAAAATGGAGGTTGCCCCCGCTTCCTGTGACACTTTCATAAGGTAGAATGTATATCACCATTGGCACCCCGGAACAGCTCTCCACTCAGGCCTGGTTTGGCCCATCTTCTCTACAATATGAAGAGAGAGATTCAGATTCAGACACATCCCTTCATCCTGACCAGGTTGTTTGCCATGGAAGATGACTTTTGCTCTCTCAGATGCTTCATACCTGCCTACAACTTCTCCAGGAATCATTTGTGCATGGACATTTGAGGTTCTCATCAGGTGGAAGGTCCCCAACTTTCCTGTATTGTAAGAACCACTCTTTCCCTGCTCTTCTGTAAAATGATTGAGGGAACAGTGTATACTTGGGGTTAAAAACAGGTTTGATTTGTGTTACGAGTGATTCTGTGTGATGAATAATGGTATTGGGAACTTGCAATATTTACAAGAATATAGAGGTGAAATATAAGTAGGAAAACAGAAATATAGGTATGATTTGAAGCCCAGAAGGGTTTTGCCCTTGATTGGGATACTTAGCTTTGAATGATGTTCTGCAAAGATGCCTCAGATAATTCGATATACAATGGCATAGGACCTTGTACATTGGATGATTGAATTTAGAAGAGAACATCCAGTCAAAAAGGGATATTCAGTAGGATTAGGAAGATAGTCGGTAGGTTTAGGAAGAAGAGTGAGTATAGGATTTGGACCAAAAGTTCTTTAGCAATAGACTTTCGGTTGTTGAGTGAATGTAAATGTCAGCACATATGAAGGGTCAGTCACTATGTTGAACTGGGGAAAATATGTAGAAAAGCAGATATCAATAGAAACATTACGAAATCAGGCAAAGTATAAAGTGAGTGATAGAATTAGACATTTTCAACAGGGTTGAGTTTGAATATATAAATTAGGAAAAAAACAAATATGTAGTCACTAATAGGATTGACAATTGACAGCATTAGGCAACCTGGACATGGATTTTTTTAGAAATCCATGTTCACTTTCCATTTAGGCTTTGGTACAATCATAAGTGTGACCTTCCCATTTTTTGTCCAGAATATTACTGTGATAATGAGGTGACATGAGTATTTCTTTCACCATTTCTGGGAGCAATATATTGAAGATGTAAAATGAGAATCAGGGGTACAAAGAGGTGTACCCTGTTTCTAGGAACATAGAGAAAAAGCATGAATAGACCATACTGTGAATAAATAATATACCTTTTTTGAACTTTAAATAATGAATTGAACTGATATCTGAAAAATTAAAGGAAATCGTATATTGATATACAATCATTCATTCCAACCAGGTATATATGTAATGGAAATATTTGTGTTTAGGTTTATCATGAAGAGTGTGTGAGTTTTGCTTCAAAATGATAATGGAAATTCAAAATAATGTGTTTGGAAAGAAGTCTCATGAAAAGACCAGTCAAGAAACCCTGACAATACATGTGTTCTGAAGCAAGAAGTGGTGAAAGTTGAAACAAATGCTTATTGATTTGTGAACTTGTGGATGAAATGTATATCCTGTGATGTGCAAAAACTGAAGAAACAATAATGTACCAGTGTCGAATACAAATGAATGACAAATTACAGATCATGTCCCATAGGAGTCTACTTGCATTGATGTTAGACTGGGTCAATTACTGTAGAATAATTAGGATTTGCATGCACCATTCACTGAAGTTAGTTTTCAGTACTAGGAAACAAATATGTATTTCAGGTGGATGAATATTTCTGATTATAATCTTGTGAAAAGTGGATTATAAATCCACATACATGAACATGAATGAATTTAGAGAGTGTATATTAGACGCATATATTTCATATTTTGAAAAATTTGGAGAGTATATCTATATCTATATCTATATCTACACACACACACACACACACACACACACAAACACAAACACTCACAGACATTAAAAATACCAATATAAATGCCAATCGAAATTCATCAGTAAATATGTATCATCCACAAATGCAAAAATATTTATTTTACTGAACATGAGGTAATGTATAATGTTGTTCTACTAGGACACTCTCCTATAGGTTGAATTTTCATTTCCAACAGCATTTAGGAGGAGTGAACTCTTCTCACAATTTGTATCTGCCAAGACAGCCACCTCACAAAAATGTACGTGTGATACCTGGTAGGATTCTATATATGCATATAAATATACATGTGTGAATAGGCTACAGAAAAGGGAAACAAGAATTCACATATTTGTTAAGTTTAAAAACACATGGAGAATATTTCAATTAAAATTTGACTAGATTTATAACTCCTACCTTATATAATGCAAATGTCAAGTCCAACTATACAACATGTCTCCTCTAAAGTACTTGTATTTCTAATGTGTTGGGTTAATTTTCTCCATTATATTAGGATGAATAGTCTGAGTCTACTAGGTATGGGTTAGTGTCAGGGATTCAGTATTTCGAATGGAAAATTGGAAAATGAATCCAATGTGTATGTAAATATATGCTGCACAAATATCCTCCCGCTCTCATCCAGAACAAAGCCTTGACATTACCTTCACCCCAAGTAAGACACAATTAGAGGAGAAGAGTTACAAAATCAGTGAATACATATCTGGAATGGAAAATGCTCAGGAGTTCACAACCTTGGAGGTGGTAGAGGAGTTTCCAAAACTAAGGGACAGAGTAAACCCTCCACAAACATGGAGCTCTGCTGGCCTAAAAACTTTTTGAGAAACTGCCTCTGAGCTTCCACACTTGAAATATATGTTGTTTTCAGGAGATTTGGCTTCCTCTGTAGTGAGACCATCAAAGCTGGGTCTGCATCTATGTGACCTGGAGGACATGGTTTCTTATTTTCCAATGAACAAGATGAAGCAGTGCTGAATCCTCTCTTTGTAGGTAAACTCAGGCCACTGGGGACTAAGTGTCTCCCCGTGTGGACTGTGAAGCCATTTGTCCTCCTCCACTTTTTGTGGTGTTTTTGCTGCTGCACTGTGAGTTTGGTATTTGTTTCACGAAATACTAGGAGCTAAACTGGGACACAGTGCTGGAGGGAGTTCTGTCACGTGTGGTGGGTCAGGGTCTGCAAGAGAATGCACCAACTAGGCTCCTATCTCTTACAGCTTGCCCCATTGCCCCCTTGTCCATATGATCCTGATTCTTAATTTTCCTCTGAAATCTCTCCATATAACAAGATGCCTTTACATATAAGGGTCTGCTGGCTGCACCATGTCAGTTACAAGCCATTTGGAATCCAATGGTAGATAAACATGGCCCTACCACGGATGTTTTATCAAACACCTCCCCACCATTGCTCTAGACCCACTACTCAGCAGGCTCCAACTTACTGGCATCTCTGTTCTACAACATTTTCATGAAACTCAGTAAATCAAGGCACTGTCTGGTATCCTCATGATCAGCAACAGGACATCCAATGTTTCTCCAGTGCCACCTGGTCATAGGAATTTCAAAAATTTCATGGTATTTATCTAGCCATTTTTCAACCATGAAGTTGGAGGCACTGTGGGTTTCAGTTCATTCAGCAAACATTAAATGGTGAGGAAGCTCATTTCAATGAAATCTCTGGAGAACTCTCACAGGCACGGCTTCCCAAAGAGTGGACAAAAGGTCACATTAGGCGAGGCCCATTGAGGTCTACAAAGTGAGGTCCATGTGTGTTTTGACTCTCAACTATGGCTGCCATTTCTTTAAGAATAAAATTATGTGATATCCTTGCTGAGATTCCCAGGCATCTGTGGAAATCCACCCGTGGCCTAAGTCTCAGTTTCCAAGAGCGACTTTCATGCGTGGCCTCTTAAAATCCCAACAAAATTCATGGCAATGCTTCTCTGAGTTCAGTTCCAAAAACCCACTCTCTAAGGGGAATCACACCAGAGTTCAAGTCCACGTGGACCCAGTCATTTTTTCCAATGCCACACAAATGACCAAAATTAAAACCAAAACACTCCCACATGGCCCTCATCTTATTTCGTATAGTCAATCATCTTAACCTCTGGCTGTAGGTTTCCCTGAGGGGCGCAGCCAATGACAGTGTCCAAAATCTGCTCGTTTGCCCCTCATTTGCCTAAAGTCAGGGTAGCCTGGACACCGTTTCTGTGAACCAGGAGTGAACAAATAAGCCTGCGGTTAATACTTCTGTGTTTCTCCAATTTGAGGCCTACTGATTTTAGGTATTGATTCTTTAGGTGATTTAGAGTCATGCGAAAACACAAGCACCTCTGCAGGGCTTTGAAAAACTCATTTGACCCAAAGAATCCCTATTGTCATTTGATGGAGTGCAGGAACCTAACAGAGGAAGGCAAGAGACTTCATCCACAATGAATGAAATTTTTTGCCATTTTGGTTTTGGAAGCTCACATGGGATCATTCTTAAGATCCATCAGGTGCTGAGAATCTAAGTCACAGCCACACACAGGCCCAAGAGGCTGATAAAGACACATCCCTTTCCAAAGCAATTAAGCAAAGAGCCACAGGTGAGGCCCATTCATTTCCATTTGAAAACTGTTTTCTTCAGGCTTCACAAAGGGGTGGCCTGAGGCAAAGACCTTCTTGACATTCAGTGCAACACAACAATAAGTAAGCAAAAGGCCCAAAGCAGGGTTTCTGCACTGAGACTTTCCTGGTCACACTGATATCTGAGTTTTCTGAGATGCTCGCCATTCTCTTCAGCTATCCAGTACATGGCCATGTCACAGAGCTTGGAGGTGGTACATATTTTGGACACAAATCCATGAGCCTATTCTGGAGAGTGGCCAGAATTCAGGAAGAAAACAACAACGTAGAAAGAGAGCAGGTGTTGCACATTGATAAGACAAGCTGCAGTCCATTCATATATTGGGCAGGATGAATTATGGGATGATTTATACTAGACAGGACACATTCATTAATGCATTCTCTTTTCGAATGTCTACAACAACGGACACAGTGGGATACACAGAAACACTCGCCATGTCAAATGACTTACTAGAAACTGTCCACTCCAAACCAAACAAACCACCTTTCCTATCTATTCTCAGAACATGAGACAAAACAACAAACCCACACCCACTCCCACAAAGGCACCTCCTTCCCCAAATACGTCTGTGACTATCCGGAGTGTCCTCTGACTGGTGGGCCATACTATGTTCCCCCGAAATGGCCTGTCTTCTCTCAGATCTTGTTTCCTTGACCAACTTTGTGAAGATGTCAGGAAAAAGTGGTTAGCCACTACCTGTTTTCTCAGGAACGGTGCATCTTCAGAGCTCTCCTGGCATTTGGCCATCCTCACTTCATTAGGTACCAAGAAAACTGACTCTGTCCTTGGTAAATCCAAACAAGTGAGCCCACTGGGACTGGGACTGGGACTGCCTCTGGGTGCCTGGTTTCTTGGATACCAAGTTCAGAGAGTTCCATCACCAAGGAAATGAGGTATGTCACATTCTTTGGAACTGAATGAGGTCACTGCCTTGGCAACCACTTTGTCCTAACAGTTGCTTCCAAGGGTAACATAAGATGGAGGTTGCCCCTACTTCCTGTGACACTTTCATAAGGTAGAATGTATATCAACCATTGGCACCCGGGAACAGCTCTCCACTCAGGCCTGGTTTGGTCCATCTTCTCTACAATAAGAAGAGAGAGATTCAGATTCAGACATATCCCTTCATCCTGACCAGGTTGTTTGCAATGGAAGATGACTTTTGCTCTCTCAGGTGCTTCATACCTGCCTAGAACTTCTCCAGGTATCATTTGTGCATGGACATTTGGGATTCTCATCAGGTGGAAGGTCCCCAACTTTCCTGTATTGTAAGAACCACTCTGTCCCTGCTCTTCTGTAAAATGATTGAGGGAACGGTGTATACTTGGGGTTAAAAACAGGTTTGATTTGGGTTACGAGTGATTCTGTGTGATGAATAATGGTATTGGGAACCTGCAATATTTACAAGAATATAGAGGTGAAATATAAGTAGGAAAACAGAAATCTAGGTATGATTTGAAGCCCAGAAGGGTTTTGCCCTTGATTGGGATACTTAGCTTTGAATGATGTTCTGCAAAGATGCCTCAGATAATTCGATATACAATGGCATAGGACCTTGTACATTGGATGATTGAATTTAGAAGAGAACATCCAGTCAAAAAGGGATATTCAGTAGGATTAGGAAGATAGTCGGTAGGTTTAGGAAGACGAGTGAGTATAGGATTTGGACCAAAAGTTCTTTAGCAATAGACTTTCGGTTGTTGAGTGAATGTAAATGTCAGCACATATGAAGAGTCAGTCACTATGTTGAACTGGGGAAAATATGTAGAAAAGCAGATATCAATAGAAACATTACGAAATCTGGCAAAGTATAAAGTGAGTGATAGAATTAGACATTTTCAACAGGGTTGAGTTTGAATATATAAATTAGGAAAAAAACAAATATGTAGTCACCAATAGGATTGACAATTGACAGCATTAGGCAACCTGGGCATGGATGTTTTTAGAAATCCATGTTCACTTTCCATTTAGGCTTTGGTACAATCATAAGTGTGACCTTTCCATTTTTTGTCCAGAATATTACTGTGATAATGAGGTGACATGAGTATTTCTTTCACCATTTCTGGGAGCAATATATTGAAGGTGTAAAATGAGAATCGGGGGTACAAAGAGGTGTACCCTGTTTCTAGGAACATAGAGAAAAAGCATGAATAGACCATACTGTGAATAAATAATATAACTTTTTTGAACTTTAAATAATGAATTAACTGATATCTGAAAAATTAAAGGAAATCATATATTGATATACAATCATTCATTCCAACCAGGTATATATCTAATGGAAATATTAGTGTTTTGGTTTATTATGAAGAGTGTGTGAGTTTTGCTTCAAAATGATTATGGAAATTCAAAATAATGTGTTTGGAAAGAAGTCTCATGAAAAGACCAGTCAAGAAACCCTGACAATACATGTGTTCTGAAGCAAGATGATTAAAGTTGAAACAAATGCTTATTAATTTGTGAACTTGTGGATGAAATGTATATCCTGTGATGTGCAAAAACTGAAGAAACAATAATGTACCAGTGTCGAATACAAATGAATGACACATTACATATCATGTCCCATAGGAGTCTACTTGCATTGATGTTAGACTGGGTCAGTTACTGTAGAATAATTAGGATTTGTATGCACCATTCACTGAAGTTTGTTTTCAGTACTAGGAAACAAATATGTATTTCAGGTGGATGAATATTTCTGATTATCATCTTGTGAAAAGTTGATTATAAATCCACATACATGAACATGAATGAATTTAGAGTGTGTATATTAGACACATATATTTCATATTTTGAAAAATTTGCAGAGTATATCTATATCTATATCTATATATATATATACACACTCACACACACACACACACACACACACAACACTCACAGACATTAAAAAGTACCAATATAAATGCCAATCGAAATTCATCAGTAAATATGTATCATCCACAAATGCAAAAATATTTATTTTCTGAACATGAGTTAATGTATAATGTTGTTCTACTAGGACTCTCTCCTATAGGTTGAATTTTCATTTCCAACAGCATTTAGGAGGAGTGAACTCTTCTCACAATTTGTATCTGCCAAGACAGCCATCTCACAAAAATGTACGTGTGATACCTGGTAGGATTCTATATATGCATATAAATATACATGTGTGAATCGGCTACAGAAAAGGGAAACAAGAATTCACATATTTGTTAAGTTTAAAAACACATGAGAATATTTCAATTAAAATTTGACTAGATTTATAACTCCTACCTTATATAATGGAAATGTCAAGTCCAACTATACAACATGTCTCTGGAGAACCTTTGGATGTCCTGTTGTTTATCATGAGTATACTAGACAGTGCCTTGATTGACTGTGTTTCATGAAAATGATCTAGAACAGACATGCCAGTAAGTTGGTGCCTGCTGAGTAGTGTGCCTAGAGCAGTGGTGTGTATGTGTGTCATAATACATCTCTGATGTGGCCATATGGATTTGCCATTGGCTTCCAAATGGCTTGTGACAGACATGGTGAGGCCAGCAGACACTAATATGTAAGGGCGTCTTGTTATATGGAGAGGTTTCATGGCAATGTTAAGAATCAGGTTGCAATAGACAAGGGAGAAAGCTATGTGGGATAGAAGCCTGGTTGGTGCATTCTCCTGCAGACCCTGACCCACCACATGTGGCAGAACTCCATCCAGCACTGTGTCCCTTTTGAACTCCTTGTATTTCGTGAAGCAAATACCAAACTACCAATGCAGGAGAAAGAAAAACCATGAAAAAGTGGAGGATGACCAAATGGCTTCACAGCCCAGATGGGGAGAGACTTAGCACGCACTGGTCACATTTTACTTAAAAGAGAGAATTCACCACTGCTGCCTCATGTTCATTAGAAAATAAGAATCCATGTCCTCCAGGTCACATAGAATCAGACCCAGCTTTGATGGTCTCACGACAAAGGAAGCTAAAGCTCCTGAAAACAACATATATTTCAAGTGCCCAACCTCAGAGGCAGTTTATCAAGAAGTCCTTTAGGCCAGCAGAGCTCCATGTTTGTGGAGTTTTTAACCTGTCACTTACTTATGGAAACTTCTCTACCACATCCAAGGTTGTGAACTCCTGAGCATTTTCCATTCCAGTTATATATTCACAGATTTTATAACTCTTCTCCACTAATTGTGTCTTACTTGGGTTGAAGGTAATGTCAAGGCATTGTTCTGGATGAGAGAGGGAAAATATTTTGTGTAGCACATATTTGATGGACATTGGATTCTTTTTCCTATTTTCCATTCAAAATACTGAATCCCTGACACTAACACATACCCTACTAGACTCTGACTACTAATCCTAATATGATGGAGAAAAATAACCCAAATAGAACAGAAATACAAGCAGGTCAGAGGAGGCATGGTGTATTTTTGAACTTTTCTTTTGCATAATAAATGGTAGGTGTTATAAATCTAGTGAATTTTTATTTGGAATAGTTTTTCATGTGTTTTTAAAATTAACAAATATGTGAATCCCTGCCTCCCTTTCTCTCTAGCCTATACAGCACATGTATTTTTATATGTACATATAGAATCCTACCTGGTATCACACGTACATTTTTGTGAGGTTGCTGACTCGGCAGATATAAATTGTGTGAAGAGACTACCCCTCTTAAACGCTGTTGGAACTAAAAATTCAACCTATGGGTGAGCTTCCTAGTACAACAACATTATACATAATTTCATGTTCAGTAAAGTATATATTTTTGCATCAGTAGATGTTATATATTTCATTATAAATTTCATTTGGCATATATTGCTACTTTTTTGTTTCTCTGTGTGTTTTTTTGGTATATATATATATATATATATATATATATATATATATATATATATACTCTCCTGATTTATCAAAACATGAAATATATGTGTCTTATATACACTCTCTACATTCATACATTCATTCATGTTCATGCATGAGGAAATATAATCAACTTTTCTCAAGATTATTATTGGAAATATTCATCCACCTGAAATACATATTTGTTTCCTTGTACTGACAACTCACTTCTGTGAATGGTGCATACAAATCCTAATAATTCTACAGTATCTGACCCAGTTTAACATCAATGCAAGTAGATTCCTATGGGACATGATGTGTATTTTGACGTTCATTTATATTCCACACTGCTACATTAATATTTCTGCAGTTTTTGCACATCATAGGATATATATTTCATCCACAAGTTCACAACTTTATAGGTATTTTTTCACTTTTAATCATTTCCTGCTTCAGAACACATGTATTCCTCCCGGTTTCTTGACTGGTCTTTTCATGAGACTTCTCTGCAAACACATTTTTTTTTTAATTTCATAATCAGTTTTGAAGCAAAACTCACACACTTTTCATGATAAACCATAAATCTAATATCACCATTAGATGCATAACTGTTTGGAATGGATGATTGTATATCAATATTAGGTTTCCTCTATATTTTCAGAAATCAATTCAATCCATTATTTAAAGTTCGAACCAGTTATATTATTTATTCACAGTATGGTCTATTCATGCATTATCTCTATATTCATAGGCACAAGGTACACCTATTTGTACCCCCAATTAATTTATACGTCTTCAAAATATTGCTTTCCTACATATTTTACCCAGTTCATCATTGTGACTGACTCTTCACATGTGCTGACATTTACATTCACTCTCTACCTGAAACCCTATTGCTAAAGAACTTTTGGTCCAAATCCTATACTCACTCTTTTATCTAAACCCACCGACTATTTTCCTAATCCTACCGAATATCCCTTTTTGACTGGATGTTCTCTTCCACATTCAATCATCCAAATTAGAAGGTCCTATGCCATAGTATATTGATTTAACTGAGACAACTGTGCAGGACATAAATCAATGCTAAGTATCCCAATCAAGGGCCCAATGCCCTTCTGGGCTTCAAAACTTACCTAGATTTCTGTTTTCATACTTATATTTCACCTATATAGTCTTATAAATATCGCAGGTTCCTAATACAAATATTCATTCCAGAGAATGATTCCTAACCCAAATTGAACATGTTATTAACCCTAACCATACACTTTTCCCTCAATCTAATTTTACAGAAGAGCAGGGACAGAGTTGGTCTTACAATACAGGAATATAGGCTATCTTCCAGCTGCTGAAAACCTAAAAGGTCCATGCTGAAATGATCCTTGGAGAAGATGTAGGCATCTATGAAGGACATGAGAGAGCAAAAGTCATCTTCCATGGCAAACAACCTGGTCAGGTTGATGGGATGTGTCTGAATTAGCCTCTCTCTTCCTAATGTAGAGAAGATGGACCAAACCATGCCTGTGTGGAGAGCTGTTCCCCGGTGCCTATGGTTGATATACCATTCTAACATATGAATGAGTCACAGCAAGTAGAGGCAGCCTCCATCTTTTGGGAACCATGTAAGCAACTGTTAAAACAAAGTGGTTTCCAAGGCAGTGACTTCATTCAGATCTTGAAGAAAGTGACATCACCTTACAGTTTTGGTAATGAAAGTCTGTGATCTTGGGATCCAGGAAACCAGGCACACAGAGTCAAACCCACTCCATGTCCCAGTGGGCTAACTTGTTTGGATTTAACAAGACAGAGTTACTCTTTCTTTGTACCTACTGATGTGAGGACAGCCAAATGCCTGGAAACTATGAAGACTGGCCTTTCCAGAGAAAGCAGGTAGTTTCTCACCATGGGCTCCTGACAACTTCACAGAGTTGGCCAAAGAGACCAGATTGGAGACAGGACACGCCATTTTGGGGGAACATAGTATGGCCCACAAGTCAGAGGACACTCCGGATAGTCACAGACCTACTTGGGGAAAGGAGGTGACTTTTTGGGTGTGAGTGTGAGTTTGTGGTTTTG
>NW_027513480.1:0-45000 GCF_048772815.1 Callospermophilus lateralis
GAAACAAAGAACTTCTTGACATTCAAGGCAACAGAACATTATTTAAGCAAAAGGCTCAAAGAAGGGTTTCTCCACTGAGAGTTTACTGGTCACACTGATATCTGCGTTTTCTGAGATGCTCGCCATTCCCTTCATCTATCCAGTACATGGCCATGTCACAGAGCTTGGAGGTGGTACATATCTTGGACACAAAACCATGAGCCTATTCTGGAGATTGGCCAGAATTCAGAAAGAAAATTGGAAATTACTAAGATCGTTGGTGTTGCCCATCCTTAAGGAAAGCTGAAATCCATTCATTAATTGGGCAGGATGAATGCTGGGAAGCTTTCTACAAGACAGGACAAATCCATTGATGCATTCTCTTTTCTAATGTCTACAACCACGGCATAGTGGGATACACAGACATAGAAACACTCGCCTTGTCAAACGTCTTACTAGAAACAGTTCAACCCCAAAAAACAAACCACCTTTCCTACCTATTCTCAGAACATGAGACAAAATCATAAACCCAAAACCACACCCATATTGGCACCTCCTTCCCCCAAGTAGGTCTGTGACTCTAGGGAGTGTCCTCTGACTGGTGGGCCATACAATTTTCCCCTGAAAAGTCCTGTCCTGTCTCAGGTCTGTTCTCCTTGACCAACTCTGTTAAGTTGTCAGAAGCTAGTGTTTAGCCACTACCTGCTTTCTCAGGAAAGGCCCTTCTTCAGAGCTCTCCTTGATTTTGCCATCCTAACATCAGCAGGTACAAAGAAAGACTGACTCTGTCCTTGGTAAATCCAAACAAGTGAGCCCATTGGGACTGGGACTGGGACTGGCTCTATGTGCCTGGTTTCCAGTATCCCAAGTTCAGAGAGATCCATCACCAAGAAAGTGAGGTGAGGTCACTCCCTTCAGTAACTGAATAAATTCACTGCCTTGTAAACCATTTTGTCCTAATAGTTGCTTCCAAGTGTCCCATTAGATGGAGGCTTCCCCTACTTCCTTTGAAACTTTCACAAGTTAGAATGGTATGTCAACCTTAGGAACCCAGGAATAGCTATCCACACAGGCCTGGTTTGGTCAATCTCCTCTACATTAAGAAGAGAGAGGCTGATTCAGACACATCCCTTCATCCTGACCAGGGTGATTGCCATGGAAGATGACTTTTGCTCTCGCAGATCCTTCAAAGCTGACTATATCTTCTCCAGGATTCATTTCTGCATGGACTTTGGAGGTTCTCAGCAGGTGGAAGATCCCCTACATTCCTGTATTGTAAGACCAACTCTGTCCCTGCTTTTCTTTAAATTTAGGTTGATAGAACAG
This sequence comes from Callospermophilus lateralis, assembly GCF_048772815.1. Taxonomy (NCBI): domain Eukaryota; kingdom Metazoa; phylum Chordata; class Mammalia; order Rodentia; family Sciuridae; genus Callospermophilus; species Callospermophilus lateralis. The sequence continues at coordinate 1,306 of NW_027513480.1, forward strand.
TGTATTCTTAGGGCTAATAAAATGTTTGATTTGAGTTAGGAATAATCCTGTGGGATGAATAATGGTATTGGGAACCTGAGATATTTATAAAAATATAGAGGTTAAATATATGAATGAAAACCGAAATCTAGGTAATTTTGAAGCCCAGAAGGGCATTGGGCCCTTGATTGGGATACTTAACTTTGATTTACATTGTGTACAGATGTCTCAGATAAATAGATATACAATGGCATAGGACCTTGTAGCTTGGATGATTGAATGTTGAAGAGAACATCCAGTCAAAAACGGATAGTAGGTAGAATTAGGTACAGAGTTGGTTTAGGAAGAAGAGTGAGTATAGGATTTGGAACAAAAGTTCTGGAGCATTAGGGTTGTGGTTAGAGAGTGAAAGTGAACATAAGTTCATGTGAAGGGTCAGTCACAATGGTGAACTGGTGAAAATATGCAGGAAACCACATATCTTTAGAGACATTATGAAATCAGGCAAAGTATAAAGTGAGTGATATGATTATGCATTTTCAACAGGGTTGAGTTTGAATATATAATCTTAGGAAGAAACAAATTTCCCCTTCCTCTCCTGTTTTCTCTTTTCTTTCCACTATACAAAGTCTAATCTGGGACAGAAAAGATCCGTCCTTTATAGGGCATATCAGGACATATACAGGATTACCTGGAGCCCTTAGTTTGGGTAATGATTTAGCAGATAAAACTACGCATGACATACATATTTTCTCTACAGTAGAAGAAGCTACAAATTTTCATAAAAAATTCCATGTCAATGCTAATACTATACATAAGCCCTTTAAAATAACTAAGGAACAAGCTAGACAAATAATAAAACAATGTCAAAATTGTGTGACCATTTTACCACAAGTTAATCTTGGAGTCAATCCTAGAGGATTGATACCTAACCATATTTGGCAGATGGACGTCACAAACTTGCCCGAATTTGGAAAATTAAAATATTTGCATGTTACAGTTGATACTTCTTCTGAATTTTTGATGGACTCCCTTCATGCCGGAGAAAAAAAACTAAAGATGTTATAGCTCATTGCTTACAAAATTTTGCCACTGTGGGCATTCCAAAACAGTTAAAAACAGATGTTGCCCCTGGTTATACTTTTACCTCTTTTAAAGAATTTTGCTCATCATTTTGCATTACTCATATAACAGGAATCCCATACAATCCGCAGGGACAAGGCATAGTTAAATGAGCTCATCAAACTATTAAAACGTACTAATTAAACAAAAAAAAAGGAATTGGGAAGGGGTATATATTCCCCAAAGATAAACTTAAAATAACCCTTTTTCCTCTAAACTTTGGAAATTTGGATTCATCAGGGCTTAGTCCTGTGGAAAGGCATATGTGTCCAAAAAATGTACATAAGCCCAAGGTACTTTGGAAGGATATTCTAACAGGACAATGGAAATGTCCTGACCCAGTAATTGTCTGGAGTTGGAGGTCTGTTTGTGTGTTTCCACAGGGAGAACAGCAGCCGATTTGGATTCCAGAGAGACTAACTAAAGCGATTTCTACAGATTAAAAGAATATGATTTGGCTCAAATCCATAACAGCTGATATCCAGAACTCCAGTTTGGCTATTCTTACATCTGTGACAAATCCAGGATGCTTTTTTCAATATCTATTTTATTATTACCCTTTCCCATGTCATGAAGTTCTATTTTGTTTTTTGAGCTCATACAAACCTAGGTTAATGTTTTGCTGATCAGTTCTATTTTTGGACTATAGAGTTTTTAGACATTGCAATGGAGATTTCACCTGTAAAATGTTATAAGGCCTTTACTCTTATGTTATGTGTTGTATGTATTATATTACGTGTGCACACTTGTGTTTTTTGTTATATGTTTGAATGTACGTATGTCCATATATCATATATGATGAGCGCTTATGAAAAAATGGATCCAAATATATTTTTATACACTTGATGTAAATGTTTTAATTTAAATTGGGTAAACACCTGTTGAGGATTGTTTTAAAATGTGTACAAAAAAGGAGGTTAACAGATCTGTTTGTTTACTTTCACCTTTTCTTTTCATTATATTTAATAATTCTCTTCAAGACAATGTAAATTGTTAAGAAAATTGTTTTCTTTTAGTACCTTCTGGAATGTTACATAATTTTTCTTTGGCCATTATTGCCAAAATTCCTATCTTCATCCCAGTGCCTGTAAAGACAAAGATAAAACCAATCTACAGCTTCTTCAATAGCCATCACTGAACTGCTTGCAGAACTTGCCTGGACTATGTATCACCTGTATGCGTTGTGAACTCACCTGCATGCATTGTGAACAATATGTTGGTGAATTGACTTGTGGTAGTGTTGGGGTATTTTTGCTGATGATGTCATCGGTGGTACAATTTTTCCAAAAGGAGCCGTCAATTGGCTTGGTGTATCTTCCTCCCTTCTGCTGTCATGGTCGTTCAGCTAAAATTTGGGGGCCAACAGAGGTGAGACAAAGAAGCTCACCCCCCGCTGGTACAAAGACCTCTCCACAGGTGTGACTGTATACTGGACCTGTAGCTAGTGACGGGTAAGATCCAATTGCAATGGTACCAATCTAAGACTGGAGGCTGATACCTTGAGGTCAGCTCATTCGATAATGGGTAAGCACCATATGTACTATTGGACAACCTAAGGCAGGCATGGTCCCTAAGCCACATGCTTGTTGTTTAAACAGAGAGGGGGAGGTGTTGAGAGGCACAGCCCAAGGGGCCAAACAAACTTTCAGACTGCCAGCTGATGATTGGCTAACAGCGGCCCCAGCAACATCAAACTAATTGGCTCCTCTGCGGTGATGCTCATTGTAGATGCTCATTGAGCAGTTTCCCCACCCTTTCAGACTGCAAGCTGATGATTGGCTCACAGCAGCCCCAGCAATATCTAGCTGATTGGCTCCTCTGTGGTAATGCCATTGGGCTGTTTCCCCACCCTTTCAGACAACGGAGCTGCTCATTGTGGGACTTTTTGGGCTCTGCCCACACGACCCAGCCAATCGACCTCAAGAGAAGGAGTGTGGAGGTTGAGAGCTTGTGGGAAGCCAGTAGTGGCAGTTGGGCTCTGAGGGTTTTTCCCAAGGAGCTAATTTTTAGTCATGTGTGGTTCTAAAAGTAATTTTAGTTTCTTTTGACAAGTGGCTCCTGAATTGTGCCCAGCCAGATTGCAGCATTCCTAAAGTGATGGAGAAAAAGAACCCAAACAGAATAGAAATACAAGCAGTTTAGAGAGGCATGGTGTATAGTTGGATTTACCTTTTGCATGATAAAGGGTAGGTGTTATAAATCTAGTCAATTTTAAATTGAAATAGTTCTCCATGTGTTTTATAGTTAACAAATATGTGAATTCCTATCTCCCTTTATCTGTAGCCTATTCAGCACATGTATTTTTGAATGTACATATAGAATCCTACCTGGTATCACATGTACATTTTTGTTAGATGGCTGACTTGGCAGATACAAATTTTTAGAAGACGTCACTCCTCCTAAACGTTGTTGGAATTGAAAATTAAAACTATGGGTGAGCTTCCTAGTTGAACAATATAATACATAAATCCATGTTCAGTAAAATGAATAGTTTTGGATCTGTGGATGTTATATATTTCATGATGAATTTCGATTGGCATATATATTGCTACCTTTTAATGCTTCTCTCTCTCTCTCTCTCTCTCTATATATATATATATATATATATATATATACACATACACACACACACTCTCCAGATTTTTCAGAATGTAAAATATATGTGTCTTATTATACAATCCCTAAATGCATTCATATTCATGAATGTGGATTTATAACCAAATGTTCACAAAGTTATTTTCAGAAATATTCATCCACCTTAAATACATATTGTATCCTAGTACTGAAATCAAAATTCAGTGAATGGTGCATAGAAGTCCTAATTTTTCTACAGTAACTGACCCACTTTAACATCAATGCAAGTAGATTCCTATGGGACATGATGTGTATTTTGACCTTCATTTTTATTCAACACTGTTACATGACTATTTCTTCAGTTTATGCACATCATAGGATATATATTTCATTCACAATTTTGCAAATTGATAGGCTTTTGTTTCACTTTTAATCACTTCTTGCTTCAGTACACAAGTATTCCTCTATGGTTTTTGACTGGTCTTTTCATGATACTTCATTTTATTTTAGATTTCAATAATCACTTTTAAAGCAAAACTCACACACTCTTCATGATAAACCATAAACCTAATATTACCATTAGATGTATAAATGGTTGTAATGAATGTATGTATCTCAATATAAGATTTCCTGTAAATTTGTAAATATCAATTCAATCCAATATTTAAAGTTGGAACCAGTAATATTATTTATTCACAGTATGGTCTATTCATTCATTTTATCTATATTCCTAGACACAGGGAACACCTATTTGTACACCCTATACTAATTTATACACCTTCAAAATATTGCCCACAGAAATGGTGGAAGAAATACTCATGTCACCTGATCTACATATGCACTTTATCACAGTAATATTCTGGAAACAAAATGCAAAGTTCACACTTATGACTGTGCCAAAGCCTAAATGGAAAGTGTGCATGGATTACTAACAATATCCATGTCCAGATTGCCTAATTCTCTCAAATGTCAATCCTATTGGTGACTAAATATTTGATTCTTTCTAAGATTTTATACTCAACCTCTACCCTGTTGAAAATGTCTAATCCTATCACTCAATTTATACTTTGCCTGATTTCTTAATATCTCCATTGATATCTGCTTCCCCATATATTTTCCCCAGTTCATCATTGTGTCTGACTCTTCACATGTGGTGACATTTACATTCACTCTCTACCGCAAACCCTATTGCTAAAGAACTTTTTGTACAAATCCTATACTCACTTTTCTTCCTAAACCTACTGACTATCTTCCTAATCCTACCAACTATGCCTATATGAGTGGATGTTTTCTTCTACATTCAATCATCCAATTTTCAAGGTCCTATGCCATTGTATATCGATTTATCTGAGACATCTGTTTAGAAGATATTTAAAAGCTAAGTATCCCAATCAAGGGCCCAATGCTCTTCTGGGCTTCAAATCTTACCTAGATTTCTGTTTTTATACTTATATTTCACCTATATATTCTTGTAAATATCACAGGTTCCCAATACCATTATTCATCCAGCAGAATGATTCCTATCCCAAATAAAACCTGTTATTACCCTAACCATACACTGTTCCCTCAATGTAACTTTACAGAATAGCAGGGAAAAAGTTGGTCTTACACTACAGGAATGTAGGGGATCTTCAACCTGCTGAGATCCTCAAAGGACCATGCAGAAATGATTTCTGGAGAAGTTGTAGGCAGCTATGAAGGACCTGAGGGAGGAAAACTCAACTTCCATGGTAAACAACCTGGTCAGAATGAAGGGATGTGTCTTTATCAGCCTCTTTCATCTTAATGTAGAGAAGATTGACCAAACCAGGCCTGTGTGGAGAGCTGTTCTCGGGTGCCTATGGTTGATATACCATTCCAACGTGTGAAAATGTCACAGGAAGTAGGGGCACCCTCCATCTCATGGGACCCATGGAAGCAACTCTTAGGACAAAGTGGTTGCCAAGGCAGTGACTTCATTCACTTCCTGATTGAGGTTACCTCACATAACGTCCTGGGTGATGGAACTCTCTAAACGTGGGATTCAGAAAGCCAGGCAAGCACAACCAGTCCCAGTCCCAGTCCCAGTGGTCTCACTTTTTTTGGATTTACCAAGGACAGAGTCTGTCTTTCTTGGTACCTACTGATGTGAGGATGGCCAAAAGACAGGAAAGCTAAGAAGAGGGGCCTTTCCTGATAAAGCAGGTAGTAGCTCACCACTGGCTTCTGACAACTTCACACAACATTCTTCCCTCAATGCAGCACAAAGGTCCCTTTCACTCATGAAGAGGAGGTCCAACCCTCAACTGTTCTGTAAAAGAACTTCAGAGAGAGAGGTTAAAGATTCCTGCAAAACTGTTATGGAGGTTTCTAATATATTTAAGTTTTGGTCTATTTCTGCTTCTAACTGGGTCATTTGTTGTGTCCCATGGACCAGGGCAGTGGTTCCTGTGCCCACCCTTGTGGCAACTCCTATTCTTTATAGGATGGCTAAAGTGAGGGACATATGTTCCCAGTGAAACCGGGTTGTATGTCCCACCTATTCGATCTTCAAATGAACCTGCGTCATGATAGAGCATTCTGGGTAACATATGCACCATTACACAATTAATCACATCCGTTTTTCATTTCATGAAAACATCAACAATGTTTTAGTATATAGAATTATACTGTTGTAGGGACGGACAAGGCAAGGCACCTAAGATACACCAAAGACAGTGAAACAGTCCTATTTGGTTGCACCCAGATTCAGAGGGCATTGCTTCGGTTGTAATCAATTAATCTTCTGAATTCCAAGTTTAGGTAGTTTCAGAATTTTGTACCCAACATGTAAGAGAAGTGGCTCAGAAGATCACACTCTGCAGAAGTTCACAAAAAGCTGTTTTTGTTTCTGTTTTTTTTTTTTTCTCTGTTCTGGGCAAGTTAACTTTTCAAGGACAACTGGGTGGGGGAGAGCTTTTACTTCCCTTTCTTTTTTTCCCCCTGCCAGCTGTTACCATGGAGCCCAGATGGTAACTTCTTTATCTTAGAAATGTTGCCATCTCTGTGAAGCCCCAGTTCAAGGCCAGAGGAATTGTTCACATATTTTGTGAAAAACTAGTAAGGGGGTGTCTAGCTTAGGAGTGCTGATTATTTTTAGCCAGTGGCCAAGTGGAACAGGGCAACATTAAAAGAGGAAGGTTATCTACACTGAAATCGTTTATAGGGACTTTTTGCTGAAAGTCCTAAAGTCAGCCATGGTGAAGACTCCTGGAGAAGGTCAGTGAAAACTTTTCTGTGGGCCTGGTACAGAGGGGGGAGACAGAGAAGTCGGGGCTTAGAGCAGCTTCATGGATCTGAGAATGAGAAAGGAGAGATGTAAAAGAATAATGGGAAAGGGGTTTGGGATATTCCTAGCAACAAAACTTGAGCAGTAGAACAGGTAGAGCAGAGGGGAAGAAGGGAGTGAGTATCCACAAAGCCTGTGAGGGACTTTAAATTTTTAGTAACCTGTTTTCAGTGATGAAAGAGCAACTTTAAAGGCCATTTTCATTACATTTGGATAAGGGTCTGAGGGCTCTCCTCAGCTGGTTTGAGCTATGGGTTAGCTGGAAAGAGGACCTGGTGGGACCCAGTGCGGGCAGTGACAAGAGAAGAGAGGAGTGAGTCGGTGGAGGGGTACCTCAGTACCTGCTTCTCAGCCAGGGGGCAATGGTCTGAGAACCGGTGTTGGTTTGGGTTTTTGATCTAGTAATTGAAGGGAAGAAATCAGGTTGGTGAGTTTGGAGTGACAGCAGATAGTCTGGAGAAGAAGGCTGAGGGTGAGGATCTATTGGAGAAGCATAGTTCAGGATGTGAGCGAAGGAGGGAAAAGGCCTCCACATAGGGGAATCTCCTTTTACCCTTTTGAGCACTTGCAGAAGTTAAAAAGGTCACACAGTATTTGAGGATCTAGAGACCCCTCTGGGGGCCATGGGTTTTGGTTATCTAATTGGTCATATGGCCAATGCTGTGTACAGAATTTGATGAGGAGTTCGGGTTCCATCAGGAAGCCCCTGTATGCTCACATCCCCATGACTTACAGAAGAAATTGGCTTTTCCTCCACACAGCTGTTGCTGTTTGTGGCTTTGATTGTCTGCCGGGCAAACATAGTAATCTAGGCTAGCCAACCTGCACCTGGCTTACCTGTCCCGACATCCATAATGTTTGTTTCCATTATTTATGGTACAAAAGGTATTTAATGGAATTTTAGTGGTATCCTCTTCATCAGGGATATCCTAATAGGAAAGACCTATAGCCAGCTAACAAATGTCTGGGTGGAGAAATGGCCACCAGGTCCCAAAGTGGGCTATATGTGAGATAGATTATACTTCTTCTCCAGTAGGATTTGTGATCAGCCATCGCTGCTGAAAGGGCTGATGAGGGTTAGAACTACTGGTGGTCAAGGAGAGACTCTATAGCTTCATCCACCTGGAGAATACACAATTTGAAAGGGTTACCAGTCTCTTCCAGTTTCCAGGCAGAGTCTGGACAGGGTGCAGGCTTGAGATGAGAGGCCAGGATCCAGGAAGTGATTCTGTCTACCTTTACCACTGTAGGTGTTATAAGTAGAACCTGGTATGGTCCTTTCCAGTGGGGTTCCAGGGATGACACCTGATGTTGTCTTACATAGACAAAGTCTCCTACTTGATATTGATGTGGAGTCCCCTCATCTCCAGGTTGGTAGGCAGTGGCCAGCTGTTTTCACAGGTATCACTGAGTTCTTTCAACAGCTGTAAGTCTGTCAAGCATGGTGGTGTGGAAGGGATCGTTAGGTCTTAGAGTTGGGGTTAGGTCCCTTACTGGAATAGGGGCCCCATAGGGAATTTCATAGTGGGTGAGGTTACACAAAGAAACAGAGAGAGAATTTCTTGCATGAAACATTGCATAAGGCAGAAGCATTGTCCAATCTTTTATGTTGGTCTCTAAGCTTAATTTCATTAAGGTCTCTTTAATGGTTCTATTCATTCATTCTACCTGTCCTGCACTCTGTGGTCTATAAGCACAGTGTAATCCCCAGGGTACTGGCTAACCCCTAACGTACCTGGGTCATGAATGCAGGTCCATTATCAGACTCTGTTACCTTAGGCAGGTCGTATCTTGGAAAAAAATCTTCCAGGATCTTCTTGACCACCATTTGTGCTGTTTCTTTCTTTCTTTCTTTCTTTCTTTCTTTCTTTCTTTCTTTCTTTCTTTCTTTCTTTCTTTTTTTTTTTTTTTTGTTGGGAAGGCTTTAATCCATCCTGAAAATGTATCTACAAAGACTAGGAGATATTTAAGTCCATACCTTTCATGCTTAATTTCAGTAAAGTTCACTTCCCAGAATTGTCCTGGTCTTTTTCCTCCTAGGTGCTTTCCTCCAGGAAGCTTGGAAGGGTAAGCATAAACCAATTGATGGACCCGACAGGCTTTTGTTACCCATTCAGTCCTTTTGCTGTGATTTGGTCAGTGGAAAACTCTGTTCTTGATCCTTCAGGAATGCCTGCAGTTTCTTTGAACAAAGTTGAGTGAGTTGATGTACATTTTCTACTGACATAGTTAGAGCCATGACTATAGGAGTTTTTACTGAAGGATTTAGAAATCCCACTTGGTTGCCTTCAGGGTTAAAAGTTATTTTGGCCCAGAGCTTGGTGAGCAGATCTCTGCCCATCAATGGGGCCAGGCATTCTGTGATTACTAGGAAGGATTGATGGATTTTCCTTTTCCCAGGTCCATGGTCCTCTTAGTTGTCCAAGCCCGATACTATAGACCTTTTATTTGATAGATGGCCCAATGGGGCCTTAAGGGCTGAGTATATTGCCCCTGTATCCACTTCAAAGTTTACTGGGGTCCCCTACACTTCAAAAGTTACCCTGAGCTCCGGGAGGGGATGTTAGCCCCGACTTTTGGAGTCATCCTCAAGAGTCAGAATGGCTGGCAGGAGTGGCTGTCTCTTTCTAGGGAACTCTTTGGCCCAGTGTCCTTTTTTTTACAGTAGGCACAGTGATCTGAGGCAAGGAGTGGCCTCTGGCGTGGGCCCAGGTATCCCTTCCTGTCTTCCTGTTTCTTAATTTCTGGCCTATTTGTTGTTGTGACCAGGACCTTAGTCAGCGCCTTAGTCTGTCTTTTGTTTCTTTTATCCTCCCTTTGTTCCCTTCTCTTCCTCAGTTTCTCTCTTAAAGTATACCTTCTCGGCTTCTCTGACTAAATCTCTCAAAGTCATATCTTGTAATCCATCTAAGCATTTTAACTTTCTTTTAATATCCAGGGCAGCTTGCCCAATAAAGGCCATTGTGACAGATGACTTTTGATCCTCTGCCTGAGGATTGAAAGGAGTATATCTTCTATATGCCTCCATAATTCTCTCTAGAAACATAGAGAGAGGTTCTTCAGGCCCTTGAATAATCTCTCTTACCTTGGCCTAATTAGTTGGTCGCCTAGCGGCCACACGGAAACCCACTATTAGAGCCCGGTGATAAGTGAACAGATGCTCCCTACCTTCAAAGATTTGGGGGCCACAGTTGGGTTGGTTCAAAGGAAAGCTGGCTTTGATTATCTTGGGAAGTTGTGTCAGTCACGCATCTGGTCAGAGGATATTTTTTTCCAGCTTCCAGGAGTATTCTATTTTGATCCCCTGTCATGAAGACAGTCCCTATGAGTTTTTGGCAGTCATCTCAAGTAGGCTAGTGTGAAAACATCAATGACTCAACCAGACCTGTGTGCCAGGTGGGGTGCTCAGAAAAAGGGGGATTGTTATATTTCCAATTATGTACGTCTGAAGAGGAGAATGGCCAAAACTGGTAGGCTTGCATTTTTTCCCCCATGGCCGTCGTCAATCTTTGGCCCATAGGGATGGAGAGGGAGCATCATGGGAGTTCCAGTGTTTTCAACTATTCACTGCTGGTGAGTTCCTATAGCCGGGCCAGCTTCCTCAAGGGAAGGAAGGGCTGTGTATGCCACTGGGGAGCTATCTGGAGCGTGCTGTGCTCCCCCAATTGCAGAGAGGCTGAGTCAGCAGCAGGGGAATCACTTAGAGGGTGTTGGGGATTGGGGGAAGAGGGCAGGGGATAAGGAGGGGGAGGAGAATCCAGTAGACTCAAATCTTGTGACTCAGGGAGAACAGAGGGTGGAGAAGGAAGAAGAGCAGAGGGTTTGAGAGATCATGGGGGAAGGAGTAGGAGCAGGGGCAGCGGTAAGGAAAGGCTTCACCCATGGAGGAGGAGATTTGCAGAGGTCCTGCAAAGTTAAGATATATGGCGGAATGATCCAGATGGCTATGTGGCCCTGGCTAAAAGACAATATCTCTAACTTTTTAAATTAGTGGGAAGTAGAAAGATCCTTCTAGAGGCCATCCGACTCGAAAGGTGGGTCATTCTGAGGCACAGAGCGTCTTCCAGGTCCAGTGTTTTACTAAATAAAAAAGATTCTGAGCCCTTATGTGGACTTTGGGCCAGTGATCAATGGTCAGGGACAGAGGCATTGAAGTGCTCTGTCCCATAATGAAAGATACACAAATAGTGAAAGCCACTACACATGGGGTCTCACATTCACCGCTGCTGGATTTCAGTGGAACCTCCATATGAAAAGGTCGGGCAAGCCTTGGAGGAAGAGACCACAAAGAGATTGTCACATGCAACAGCAAAGGGTTTATTGGGGGTCCAGCATGCTGGGGCTCAGAGCTCAATTGAAAAGAGATGAGAGCCCTGAGAACACCTTAAGCAGAGTTTATATAATTTTCTTGGAGAGGGCAGGGAGGAAAGTTTATTGATGGGTCCGGGTGAGTGGGCAGTGTGCGTGCACACGGGTGAGGGAGTACATTCTGCAGTTTGGCAGTTGGGGAGAGCACATTCTGGGAACAAGATTAGCAAAGAGTTCTCAAGATTTCAAAAGTGTTTTGTTAAGCATACAGAGAAACAGGAAGTGACAAGTACCTATTTTATTAACCTTTCACTACCGACTATCCCTTTTTGACTGGATGTTCTCTTCTACATTCAATCATCCAAGGTACAAGGTCCTAGGCCATTGAATATTGATTAATCTGACACATCTGTGCAGAACCTAATTCAAAGCTAAGTATCCCAATCAAGGGCCCAATTCTCTTCTGGGCTTCAAAACTTACCTAGATTTCTGTTTTCATACATGTATTTCACCTATATATTCTCATACATATCACAGGTTCCCAATACCATTATTCATCCAGCAGAATGATTCCTAACCCAAATCGAAAATGTTATTAACACTAACCGTACACTTTCCCCTCAATCTAACATTACAGAGAGGAGGGACAGAGTTAGTCTTACAATACAGGAATGTAGTGGATCTTCCACCTGCTGAGAACCTCAAAGGTCCATGCAGAAATGTCCTCTGGAGAAGACGTAGGCAGCTATGAAGGACCTGGGAGAGTAAAAGTCATCTTACATGACAAACAACCTGGCCAGGATGAAGGGTTGTGTCCAAATCAGCCTCTCTCGTCCTAATGTAGAGAAGATGGACCAAACCAGGCCTCTGTGGAGAGCTGTTCCCAGGTTCCTATGGTTGATATACCAATCTAACTTGTGAAAGTGTCACAGGAAGTTGGGGCAGCCACCATCTCATGTGACCCTTGGAAGCAACTGTTAGGACAAAGTGGTTGCCAAGCCAGTGAACTCATTCAGTTCCTGAAGGAAGTGACCTCACCTCACTTCCTCTCTGAACATGGGATCCAGGAAGCCAGGCATCCAAGCCAGTCTCAGTCACAGTCCCTGTGGGCTCACTTGTTTGGATTTACCAAGGACAGAGTCAATCTTTCTTGGTACCTACTGATGTGAGAATGGCCAAATACCAGAAAAGCTCTGAAGAGGGGCCATTCCTGAGAAAGCAGGTAGTGGCTCACCACTAGCTCCTGACAACTTCACAGAGTTGACCAAGGAGACCAGATCTGATAAAGGACAGGCCATTTTGGGAGAACATAGTATGGTCCAGAAGTCAGAGGACACTCTGGATAGTCACAGACCTACTTGAGGGAAGCAGGTGCCTTTTTGGGTGTTGGTGTGGGTTTGTGGTTTTGTCTCATGTTCTGAGAATAGGTAGGAAAGACGGTTTTGTGGTTTGGAGTGAAATGTTTCTACTAAGTCGTTTCACAGGGCGTGTGTTTCTATGTCTGTGTATCTCACTGTGTCCGTGGTTGTAGACATTAGAAAAAAAGAAAGCATCAATGGATGTGTCCTGTCTATTAGAAAGCTTCCGAGCATTCATCCTGCCCAATTAATGAATGGACCAGGGCTTGCATAATCAATGGGTAACACCTGCTATCTTCCTAAGTTCCAGTTTTCTTCCTGAATTCTGGCCACTCTCCAGAATAGGCTCATGGTTTTGTGTCCAAGATATGTACCACCACCAAGCTCTGTCACATGGCCATATACTGGATAGCTGAAGGGAATGGCGAGCATCTCAGAAAACTCAGATATCAGTGTGACTACTAACATCTCAGTGGAGAAACCGTGGTTGGGCCTTTTGCTTAACAATTGTTCTTTTCCCCTGAGTCAGGAAGGACTTTGCTTCAGGCCAACCCTTTGTGAAGCCTGAAGAAAACCGTTTTCAAATGGAAATGAATGGGCATCACCTGTGTCTCTTTGCTTAATTGCTTTGGAAAGGGATGTGTCTGAATCTGGCTCTTGGCCCAGTGTGAGGCTGTGGCTTAGATTGTCAGCACCTGATGGATGTAAAGAAAGATCCCATGTATGCATCCAACACCAAAATGGCCAAAAGAGCAGTCATTGTGGGTGAATTCTCTTGTCTTTCTCTGTAAGTTTCCTGACCTCCATCAAGTGAGAATAAGGATCCTTTGGGTCTAATGAGTTCTTTAAAGCCCTGCAGAGGCTAGCCCATTGGTGCTTGGGTTTTATCATGACTCCAATACACATAAATAATCTAAATCCCACAGTCAGTAGGCCTCAAATTGGAGAAGTGGAGCAGTATTAAATGCAGGCCTATTGGATCACTCCTGTTTCACAGGAAGGGTGTCCAGGCCACTCAAACTTTAGGCAAACGAGGGGCAAGGGAGCTTATTTTGGATACTGTCTTGTACTGTGCTCCTCATGGAAACCTCTAGCAAGAGGTTATGTTCAGTGTCTATATGAAATAAAATGAGGGCCATGTGGGATTTTTTTTGGTTTCAATTGTTTTCATTTGTGTGGCGGTTGGAAGAGGTGACTGGGTCCACCTGGGCTTGAACAGTGGCGTGATTCCCCTTAGAGAGTGAGTTCTGAAACTGACCTCAGAGAAGTATTGCCATGACTTGTGTTGGGATTTTAGGAGGACACGCATGACAGTCGCCCATGGAAACTGAGATATAGGCCCAGGGTACCTTTCCACAGAGCACTGGGAATCTCAGCCAGGATATCACATGATTTTATTCTTAAAGGCATGTCAGCCATAGTTGAGAATCAAAACAAACATGGACCTCACATTGTAGACCTCAATGAGCCTGGCTTCATGTGACCTTTTGGCCACTCTTTGGAAAGTCTTGCCTGTGAGAGTTCTCGATAGCGTTCATTGAAATGAGCATCCTCACCATTTAATGGTTCCCGAATGAATTAAAACCCACAGTGCCTCCAACTTCATCCTTGAAAAATGCCTAGATAAATACCATGAAATTTTTGAATTTCCCATGACCTGGTCGCACTGGGAACATTTGGATGTCCTACATCATTCATGAATCTATCAGGCAGTGCCTTGATTGACTGGGATTCATAAAAATGGTGTAGAACAGAGATACCAGTAAGTTGGAGCCTACTGAGTGGTGGGCCTAGAGCAGAGGTGGGAAGTTGTATGATAAAACATCTTTGTGAGGCCATGTCAATCTGCCATTAGCTTCCAAATTGCTTGTGACTGACATGGTGCAGCCAGCAGAATGTTCAATGAAATGGCATATTGTTATATGGAGAGGTTTTAGGGCAATGTTCAGAACCAGGTTTCTATGGACAAGGGGGCAAGCTATGAGGGATAGAAGCCTGCATGGTGCATTCTCCTGAGAACCCTGACCCACCGCACAAGACAGAACTCCCTCCACCACTGTGTCCCATTTGAACTCCTTGTATATCGTGAAGCAAATACCAAAGTCCCAGTGCAGCAGCAAGAAACACCATGAAAATTGGAGGATGACCAAATGGCTTCACAGTCCCCCAGGGAGACACTTAGCCCACAATGGCCACAGTTTACCTACAAAGAGAGAATTCCGCACTGCTACCTCATGTACATTGGAAAATAAGAATCCATGTCCTCCAGGTCACATAGATGCAGACCCAGCTTTGATGGTCTCACTAGAAAGAAATCAAAAGCTCCTGAAAACAATATATATTTTAAGTGCCCAACCACATAGGCAGTTTCCCAAGAAGTCTTTAGGGCACCAGAGCTCCACATTTGAGAAATGTTTACTGTGTCCCTTACTTTGGGAAACTCCTCTAACACCTCCAAGGTTGTGAACTCCTGAGCATATTCCATTCCAGATATGTATTCACAGATTTTCTAACTCTTCTTCTCTAATTCTGTATTACTTGGGGCGGAGTTAATTACAATAAATTTTTCTGGAAGAGAATAAGAAGATTTTTGTGTAGCACATATTTGCATACACATTGTGTTCATTTTCCAATTTTCCATTCGAAATACTGATTCCCTGACACTAACCCATAGCTTGCTAGACTCTGACTACTAATCCTAATGTGATGGAGAAAAATAACTCAAACAGAATAGAAATACAAGCAGTTAAGAGGAGGGGTGGTGTATAGTTGGGCTTGCCTTTTGCAATATATAGGTTTGGAGTTATAAATCTAGTCAATTTTTAATTGAAGTAGTTCTCCGTGTGTTTTTAAAGTTAACAAATATGTGAATTCCTGTCTCCCTTTCTCTGTAGCCTATTAAGCACATGTATTTGTATATGCACATATTGAATCCTACCTGGTATCACACGTACATACTTGTGAGGTGGCCAACTTGACAGATACAAATTGTGGAACAGAAAATTCAACCTATGGGGGAGCTTCCTAGTTGAACAACATTATATATAAATCCATGTTCAGTAAAATAAATATTTTTTGGATATGTGGATCATATAAGTTTCACGATGAATTTTGATTGGCATATATATTGCTACTTTTTAATTGCTCTGTGTGGGTTTTGTGTGTGTGTATATATATATATATATATATATATATATATATATATATATATATATATATATTCTCCAGATTTTTCAAAATGTAAAATATATGTGTCTTATTATACACTCCTAAATTCATTAATGTTCATATATTTGGATTTCTAATCAACTTTTCACAAGATTATTCTCAGAAATATTCATCCACCTGAACTACATATCTGTTTCCTAGTACTGAAAACTAAATTCAGTGAATGGTATATACAAATGCTAATATTTCTACAGTAACTTACCCAGTTTAACATCGGTGCAAGTAGATTCCTATGTTCCATGATGTCTATTTTGACGTTCATTTTTATTCAACACTGGTATATTAGTTTTCTTCATTTTATGCACATCATACGATATATATTTCTTCCACAATTTAGCAAATTTATAGGCATTTGTTTCACTTTCAATCACTTCCTGCTTCAGAACACATGTTTTCCTCCAGCTTTCTTGACTGGTTTTTTCATGAGACTTCTTTCTGAACACATTGTTTTCGATTTCCATAATCACTTTTGGGGCAAACTCACACACCCATCATGATAAACCATAACTCTATTATTACCATTAGATGTATAACTGTTTGGAATGAATGATTGTATATCAACATAAAATTTCTTATGTATTTTCAGATATCAATTCAATCCAATATTAAAAGTGAAACCTGTTATATTATTTATTCACAGTATGGTCTATTAAGGCATCATCTCTATATTCATAGACCCAGGGTCTATGTATTTGTATCCCCAATACTAATTTATAAGTCTTTAAAATATTGCTTTCAGAAATGGTGGAAAAAATACTCTAGTCACCTGATATACATATACATTTCATCACAGTAATATTCCTGACACAAAATGCAAGGGTCACACTTATGACTGTACCAAAGCCTAAATTGAATGTGAGCATGTATTACTAACAACATCCATGTCCTGGTTCCCTAATGCTCTCAAATATTATTCCTATTGGTGACTACATATCTGTTTCTTCCTAAGATTATATATTCAAACTCAACCCTGTTAATAATGTCTTATCCTACCACTCACTTTGTACTTTGCCTGATTTCCTAATGTCTCCATTGATATCTGCTTTCAAATACCTTTTCTCCAGTTCATCATTGGGAATGACCCTTCAAATGTGCTGACATTTACATTTACTCTCTCACCAAAACCTTATTGCTAAAGAACTTTTGGTCCAACTCCTAGACTCACTCAAATGGGTTCTTCAAAGCCCTGCAGAGGGAAGCCCAGAGATTCTTGGGTTTTCTCATGACTCCAATTCACATAAAGTATCTAAACCCCACAGTCAGTAGGCCTCAAATTCGAGAAGCAGAGCAGCATTAATGGCAGGCCTATTTGAACACTCCTGGTTCACAGGAAGGGTGCCCAGGCCACCCTGACTTTAGGCAAATGAGGGGGAAGGGAGTTTATTTTGGACACTGTCTTGGACTGTGTCCCTCATGGAAACCTCTAGCAAGGGATTATGATGAGTGTCTACATGGAAGAAAATGAGGGCCATGTGGGAGTGTTTTGTTTTTAATTGTGGTCACTTGTGTGGCGGTTGGAAGAGATGAATGGGTCCACCTGGGCTTGAACTCTGGTGTGATTCCCCTTAGAAACGGAGTTTTGGAAATGACCTTAGAGATGTATTGCTATGAATTGTGTTGGGATTTTCGGAGGCCAGGCATGAGAGTCGCCCATGCATGACAATACGCGTCAAATTGGAGAAGCAGAACTTAATGTCCAAATCCTTTACTCACCCTTCTTTTTAATCCTACCGTCTATCTTCCTAATCTCAGATAAATACCATGATATATTTGAAATTCCTATGACCAGGTGGCACTGGAGAATCTTTGGATGTCCTGTTTCTGATCATGAGTGTACCAGACAGTGGCTTAATTGACTTGGTTTTATGAAAATGGTGTAGAACAGAGATGCCAGTAAGTTGGAGCCTGCTGAGTAGTGGGCCTAGAGCAGTGGTGTGCAGATGTGTGATAAAATATCTGTGGTGGGGTCATGTGGATCTTCCATTGGCTTCCAAATGGCTTGTGACTGAAATAGTGTAGCCAGCAGACCCTTATATGTAAAGGCATCTCATTATATGGAGAGGTTTAACGTCAATTTTAAGAAACAGGTTGCTATGGTCAAGGGGACAAGCTATGTTGGATAGAAGACTTGTTGCTGCATTCTCCTGGAGAACCTGACCCACCACACATGACAGAACTCACTCTAGCATTTTGTCCAAGTTGAACTCATTGTATTTCGTTAAGTAAATACCATACTCCCAGTGCAGCAGCAAGAAACACCACAAAAAGTGGAGGATGACCAAATGGCTTCACAGTCCACATGGGGAGACACTTAGACCCGAGTGGCCACAGTTTACCTACAAAGAGAGAATTCAGCACTGCTCCCTTATGTTCATTAAAAAAAAGAAACCATGTTCTCCAGGTCACATAGATGCAGACCCATCTTTGATGGTCTCACTACAGATGAAGCTAAAGCTCCTGACAACAACATATATTTCAAGTGCCCGAACTCAGAGACAGTTTCTCAAGAAGTTTTTAGGCCAGCAGAGCTCCATGTTTGTGGAGTGTTTACCCTGACCCTAACTTTTGGAAACTCCTCTACCACCTCCAAGGTTGTGAACTCCTGATTATGTTCCATTCCATATATGTATTCACAGATTTTCTAACTCTTCTCCTCTAATTGTGTCTTATTTGGGGTGAAGGTAATGGCAATTCATTGTTCTGGATGAGAGTGGGAATATTTTTGTGTGGCACATAAATGCATACACATTGGATTAATTTTCTTATTTTCCAATCAAAATACTGAAACCATGACACTAACCCATACCCTACTAGACTCTGACTACTAATCCTAATATGATGGAGGAAAAATAACCAAAACAAAATAGAAATACATGCAGTTCAGTGGAGGCATGGTGTATATTTGGACTTGCCTTTTACATGATAAAGGGTAGGTGTTATAAATCTAGTCAATTTTTGGTTAAAATAATTCTCCATGTGTTTTTAAAATTAACTAATATGTGAATTCCTGTCTCCCTTTCTCTATAGACTATTCAGCACATGTATATTTATATGCACATATAGAATCCTACCTGGTATCACAGGTTAATTTTTTTGTGTTGTCTGACTTGGAAGATACAAATTGTGAGAAGAGATCCCTCCTCCTAAACGCTGTTGAAACTGAAAATTCAACCTATGGGTGAGCTTCCTAATAGAAAAACATTATACAAAAATCCATGTTCAGTAAAATAATTATTTTTGCATATGTGAATTATATATATTTAATGATGAATTTCGATTAGCATATGTATTGCTACTTTTTATAGTCTGTGTGTATGTTTTGTGTATATATATATATATATATATATATATATATATATATATATATATACATACTCTCCAGATTTTTCAAAATATGAAGTATATGTGTCTTATATATACTCCCTAAATTTATTCATGTTGATGTATTTAGATTTATAATCGATTTTTCACAAGATTATTCTCAGAATTATTCATCAACTTGAAATATATATTTGTTTCCTAGTACTGAAAACTGACTTCAGTGAAAGCTGCACACAAATCCTAATATTTCTAGAGTAACTGACCCAGTTTAATATCAACGCAAGTAGACTCCTATGGGACATGACATATAATTTGACGTTCATTTTTATTCAACAATGGTACATTACTATTTCTGCAGTTTATGCACATCGTAGGATATATATTTTATCCACAAGTTCACAAATTTTTAGACATTTGTTTCAATGTCAATCACTTCCTGCTTCAGAACACAAGTATTCCTCCATGTTTCTTGACTGGTCTTTTCATGAGACTTCTTTCCAAAAATATTATATTTGATTTCCATAATCAGTTTGAAGCAAAACTCACACACACTTCAGGATAAACCACAACCCTAATATTACCATTAGATGTATTACTGGTTGAAATGAATGTATGTATATCAATATAAGATTTCCTGAATATTTTTAGATATCAATTTAATCCATTATTTAAAGTTGGAACAAGTAATATTATTTATTCACACTACGCTCTATTCATGCATTATCTCTATATTCATAGACACAGGGTACATCTATTTTTACCCACAATACTAATTTATACATCTTCAAAATATGGCTCCAAGAAATGGTGGAAGAAATACTCATGTTACCTGATCCACATATACATTTTATCACAGTAATATTCTGGTCAGAAAATGCAAACATCACACTTATGATTGTACCAAAGTCTAAATGGAAAATGAACATGGATTACTAAAAACATCCATGTCCAGGCTGCCTAATGCTCCCACTTGTCAATCTTTTTGGGGACTACATATTTGTTTTTTCCTAAGATTATATATTGAAACTCAATCATATTGAAAATGTCTAATCCAATCACTCACTTTACACTTTGCATGATTTCCTAATGTCTCTATGGATATCTGCTTTCCTACATATTTTCCCCAGTTCATCATTGTGACTGATTCTTCACACGTTCTGACATTCATATTCACTCTCTACCCGAAACCCTATTGCTAAAGAATTTTTGGTCCAAAACTTATACTCACTCTTCTTTTTAAACTTACAAACTGTCTTCCTAATACTACCAACTATCCCTTTTATCCTGGATGTTCTCTTCGACATTCAATCATCCAAGGTACAAGGTCCTATAACATTGTATATCGATTTATCTGAGACCTCTGTGCAGAACATAATTCAAAGCTAAGTATCCCAATGAAGGTCCCAATGTCCTTCTGGGCTTCAAATCATACCTAGATTTCTGTTTCCATACTTATATTTTACCTATATATTCTTGTAAATATCGCAGGTTCCCAATACCATTATTCATCCAACAGAATGACTCCTCACCAAAATCGAACCTGTTATTAACCCTAACCATACACTGTTCCCTCAATCTACCTTTACAGAAGAGCAGGGACAGAGTTTGTCTTAAAATACAGGAATGTAGGGGATCTTCCACCTGCTTAGAAACTCAATGGTCCAAGCAGAAATGATCCCTGGAGAAGTATTAGGCAGCTATGTAGGACCTGAGAGAGCAAAAGTCATCTTCCATGGCAAACAACCTTGTCAGGATGAAGGGTTGTGTCTGAATCAGCCTCTCTATTCTTAATGGAGAGAATATGGACCAAACCAGGACAATGTGGAGAGCTGTTTCTGGTTCCATATGGTTGATATACCATTCTAACTAGTGAAAGTGTCAGAGGAAGTAGGGTATCCTCCATCTCATGGGACCCTTGGAAGCAACTGTTATAACAAAGTGGTTGCCAAGGCAGTGAACTCATTAAATTCTTGAAATAAGTGACCTACCTCACTTCCTTGGTGATGGAACTCTCTGAATTTGGGATCCAGGAAGCCAGGCACACAGAGCCAGTCCCAGTCTCAGTCCCAGTGGGCTCACATGTTTGGATTTACCAAGGACAGAGTCTGTCTTTTTTGGTACCTACTGATGTGAGGATGGCCAAATGCGAGGAGAGTTCTGAAGACGGGCCTTCCCTGAGAAAGCATGTAGTGGTCAGAACAGACTCCTGACAACTTCACAGTGTTTGACAAGGAGACCAGATCTAAGACAAGACAGGCCTTTTCGGGGGAACATAAAATGGCCCACCAGTCAAAGGACACTCTGGATAGTCACAGACTTACTTGGGGGAAGGAGGTGCCTTTTTGAGTGTGTGTGTGAGTTTGTGGTTTTGTCTCATGTTCTGAGAATAGGTAGGAAAGGCGGTGTGTTTGGTTTGGAGTGGACTATTTCTAGAAAGAACTTTGACAAGGCAAGTGTTTCTGTGTCTGTGTCTCCCACTGTGTCCATGGTTGTAGACATTAGAAAAGAGAATGCATCAATGGATGTGTCCTGTCTAGTAGAAAGCTTCCCAGCATTCATCCTGTCCATTTTAGTAATGGACTGCAGGTTGCCTTATCGATGGGCAACACCTACTATCTTACTAAGTTTCTGTTTTCTTCCTGAATTTTGGCCACTCTCCAGAATAGGCTCATGGTTTTGTGTCCAAAATATGTACCACCTCCAAACTCTGTGACATGACTATGTTCTGGATAGCTGGAGGGAATTGGAGCATCTCAGAAAACTCAGATATCAGTGTGACCAGAAAAGCCTCAGTGGAGAAACCCTGTTTTGGGCCTTTTGCTAACCTATTGATCTTTTGCCCTGAATGTCAGGAAGGTCTTTGCCTCAGGCCACCCCTTTGTGAAGCCTGAAGGAAACAGTTTTCAAATGGAAATGAATGGGCATCACCTGTGGCTCTTTGCTTAATTGCTTTGGAAAGCCATGTGTCTGAATCAGCCTCTTGGCCCTGTGAGAGGCTATGGCTTAGATTTTCAGCGCCTGATGGATCTAAAGAAACATCCAATGTGTGCATCCAAAACCAAAATGGCAAAAACATAAGTCATTGTGGATGATGTCTCTTGCCTTCCTCTGTTAGGTTTCTGACCTTCTTCAAGGGAGTATAGGGTTTTTTTGGGTCAAATGAGTTCTTCCAAGCTCTTCAGAGGTGCTTGGGTTTAATCATGAATCCAAATCACATAAGGAATTTATACCTGACAGTCAGTAGGCCTCTAATTGGAGAAGTAGAGCAGTATTAGCGGCAGACCTATGTGATCAATCCTAGTTCACAGGAAGGGTGTCCAGGCCACCCTGAGTTTAGGCAAATGAGGGGCAAGGAAGCTTATTTTGGACACTCTCTTGAGCTGCGCCATTCAAGGAATCCTCCAGCCAGAGGTTATGATGAGTGACTCTATGGAAGAAGATGAGGGCCATGTGGGATTGTTTTGGTTTTAATTGTGGTCATTTATGTGGTGGTTGGAAAAGATGACAGGGTGCACCTAGCCTTGAACACTGGTGTGATTCTCCTCAGAGACTGAGTTCTGTAACTGACCTCAGAGTAGTAATTGCTTTGAAAATGGTTGTGTCTTAATTAGCCTCTTGGCCCTGTGTGAGGCTGTGACTTAGATTATCAGCACCAGATGGATCGAAAGAAAGATCCCATGTGTGCATCCAAAACCAAAATGTCCAAAAGAGCAGTCATTGTGGATTAAGTCTCTTGCCTTTCTCTGTAAGGTTCTGAAAGAATAAAAGAAATTGAAATTGAAATTGAAATGTAAAGAACCAGGTTTGTAAACTTTCCAAGCTGCACTTTCCTGTGGCAGTTTAGACAATTCCCGGATCTGCCCATTAGATGTGTGTTGAAATCTTCCCTGACTACCTAGTTACTTAACAACCCTTTCCCAGAATCCCTGCAGCTCAGCAAGTATACATCTCAGGTATTCAACCAATCAGTTTAAATGTATACCCCTTCTTAGGGCTGACCAATCACCCGCTGCCCGAATTGTTCCCGCAAATGAAAGTGCTAATCATGCTTTAGAGTTGTTATTTGATTTTCCCATGGTATATGATGAATTGCTAAAGGAGGCTATGATGTATGTAAAGTCCCTGCCCTCTCTAAGGAATGTATATAAACTCTGCTCAAGTTGTTCTCAGGGCTCTTTGTTCTTTGCTCCTCTAAAGTGAGCTCTGAGCCCCAGCATGCTGGACCCCCAATAAAACCTTTGCTGTTGCATGAGAAAGCCTCTTGGTGGTCTTTTTCTCTGACGTTCGCCCCACCTATTCATCTGGAGGCCCCAGGTGAGATATCCGGCAGCGGCAGACAAAAGACCCCAATGGACTCCTCTCGGGGTAAGTAAGGCACCTCTTTCTGGTTTTGGGTTTCAGGTTATGGATTGGCAAAGTGGCTGTCAGTGAAGAGCATTAGCTCTCTCTGATGGTGGCTGACAGATGTGTCACAGAGCTACAGGCCACGTTCCTGGGGGACACTCCAGAGGACTAGAGAAATCAAGGAATACTAATTTCCTCAACTCGTTTATATTTTGCTTCAGGATTCGGTTCGCCAGCCCATCAGGTTTTGCCGGCTACTCAGTTTTGGTCATTGTTCTGAACTCATGTTGAGTTTACCGGCTGTCTTTATTGTCTAACCCATCAGGTTTTGGCAGTTACTCAGTTCTAATCTTTGTCTTGGACTCATGTTAAACGTTTACTGTTTGTCTTTGTCTGTGTTGCGTTTGTGTCTTCACTGTCCCTGTTTGAGTAACTCTCATTATGGGACAAAGCACTTCCACTTCTCTGTCCCTGACACTTGATCATTGGACTGATGTCTGCTCAAGGGCCCAGAATCTTTCTTTTTCAGTAAAATGCCGTACCTGGCAGATTCTCTGTGCTTCAGAATGGCCCATTCTCGGAGTCAGGTGGCCCCCCAGAAGGATCCTTCTACTTCCCTCTAATCCGAAAAGTCAGAGATATTGTCTTTCAGCCGGGGCCACGTGGCCACCCAGATCAACAGCCATATACCCCTTCCCCCAGCATCCTATCATTCAAACCTTCCACTCCTCCCCCTCTTCCTTCCATTCTCCCTGAGTCACAAGACTGGACACTCCTCCCCCTCCTTATCCTCTACCCTCGCTCTCCAACCCCCAACACGTTCCAGATGATATTCTCGCCGCTGACTCAGCCTCTCCGCCGCTAGAGGCAATTGGGCCAGACCCAAGCACTCCAGGGGACTTCTCTGCAGCAGCAGCAACCCCTCCTCCCCTGGAGGAAGCTGGGCCACCTAAAGGAACCCGGCGGTGACGGATAATAGAAAACTCGGAAGCCCCTATGATGCTTCCTCTCCGTCCCTACGGGCCAATGAACCGATCCAACTGGCACCCAAACACCTTTAAATGTAGGTAGCATCTGTCCACTTATCGCCAGACTCTAATAGCGGGTCTCCGAGTGGCCGCCAGAGGGCCGACTAATTTGGCCAAGGTAAGAGAGATTATCCAAGGGCCTAATGAGTCTCCCTCTATGTTTCTGGAGAGAATTATGGAAGCATATAGGAAATATACTCCTTTTGATCCTCAGGCAGAGGATGAACAAGCATCTGTTGCAATGGCCTTTATCGAGCAGGCTGCCCTAGATATTAAGAGAAAGTTACAACGTCTAGATGTATTACAAGATAAGACCTTGAGAGATTTAGTAAGAGATGCTGAGAAAGTATATTATAAGAGAGAAACTGAGGAGGAAAGGGAACAGAGGAGAGAGACGGAAAGGGAACAAAAGGAGGATGAAAGGAGCAAAAGGCAGACTAAAGCATTGACTAAGGTTCTGGTTAGAGCACCAAATATGCCAGAAGTTAAAAAGCAGGGAGACAGAAAGGGATACCTGGGCCCCCGCCAATGGCTGCCCCTGGGCTCAGATCAGTGTGCCTACTGTAAAGAAAACAGGACACTAGGCCAAAGAGTGCCCCCGAAAGAAGCAGAGATGCCAGTCCGCCGTGCTGACTCTAGAAGAGGACTAGGAAAGTCGGGGCTCGGATCCCCTCTCCGAGCTCAGGGTAACATTTAAAGAGGAGGGGACCCCAGTGAACTTTGAAGTGGATACAGGAGCAGTATAATCAACCTTTAAGACCCCACTGGGCCCCCTATCAAATAAATGGTCCCCTGTTAAAGGTACTAATGGCAGTAGATATTGGGCTGGGACAACTAAGAGGACTATGGACCTAGGAAATGGAAAAGTCCACCACGCTTTCCAAGTAATCCAAGAATGCCCAGCCCCATTGATGGGCTGGGATCTGCTTACCAAACTCTGGGCTAGAATAACCTTTAACCCTGATGGTCCCCAAGTGGAGTTTCTAAAGCCTTCAGTAAAAACTCCCATAGTCATGGCTTTGACAACATCCGTAGAAGATGAACATCAACACTTCGCGCCTCCTAGGACTGATCAAACAGGCAAACTACCCCAGAAATGGATAAAAGATTATCCTAATGCCTGGGCAGAAACTGCTGGGTTAGGTCTAGCCATATAACAACCTCCAATAGTAGTAGAATTAAAAGCCTCTATCTCTCCAATCAGTGTTAAACAATATCCTCTAATCAAAGAAGCTAAGGATGGGATAAGGGCCCATATTCAGAAATACCTGGCTCTTGGGGTCTTAAGGCCCTGTCATTTGTCCTAGAATATCCCCCTGCTACCAGTAAGAAAGCCAGGAACTGGGGACTACCGGACGCTTCAATACCTAAGAGAGATCAACAACAGAGTGCAGGACATTCACCCCACTGTACCGAATCCATATAATTTGCTTAGCGCTCTGAATCTGGAGCAGGAATGGTACTCTGTGCTAGACTTAAAAGATGCTCACTTTTGCTTGCCCGTACATAAGGACACTCAGTTGCTGTTTGCTTTTGAGTGGATAGACCCCGAAAAAGGAACATCTGTCCAACTAACCTGGACTAGACTCCCACAGGGGTTCAAAAACTCTACCACTCTCTTTGATGAACCCCTCCACAAGGACTTCAATGACTTCAAAACTGCACACCCCGATGTCACCATACTCCAATATGTGGATGGTCTGCTACTGGCAGCCGACACCAAAGAGAACTATGAGTCTGGGACCCAAGCATTATTTTCCAAGCTTGCTCGGCTTGGATATAGGGCTTCTGCCAAAAAGGCCCAAATTTGTCAGCAAGAAGTAATCTTCCTGGGTTATTCTCTTAGGGGTGGCAAAGGATGGCTCACTGAGCCCACAAAACGAACCTTTGTGCAGATACTGCCCCCATCTAATAAGAGACAACTCAGGGAGTTTCTTGGGACTGCCGGCTTTTGCAGGTTATGGATTCCTGGGTTCGCGTCTCTGGCTGCCCCTTTATACCCGCTGATAAAGGGGGATGCCCACTTCCAATGGACCCCTGAGCACCAACAAGCTTTTGATAATGTCAGAAAAAAGGTGCTGCTATCTGCTCCGGCCTTAGCACTCCCAGATATAGAAAAACCCTTCAGTCTCTACATCGAGGAAAAGAAAGGAATAGCACGGGTTGTGCTCACTGAGACTTTGGGACCTTGGAAAAGGCCGGTAGAATACTTATCAAATAAACTGGACCCAGTGGCTAGTGGGTCGCCCCATTGCTTAAGAGCTATAGCAGCGGCAGCCCTTCTAATAAAAGATGCTGATAAATTAACGTTGGGACAGAAGCTAACGATTATAGTCCCCCATGCCCTGGAGTGCATCATCTGTCAGCCTCCAGAGATGTGGCTATCAAACTCTAGAATAACCCACTACCAGAACCTCTTGCTTGACAAAGACAGAATCACGCTGGGACCCGCTGCTCCACTCAACCCGGCTACACTGCTGCCAGAAGAATCATCAAGACCCGTCTCTCATGAGTGTCAACACATACTGGCAGAGGAAACCAGTATACGACGAGACTTGAAGGATCAGCCACTGCCTTGCCCTGACGTTTTATGGTTTATGGATGGCAGCAGCTTCCTCCAAGATGGTAAGCGGTGGGCTGGAGAAGCAGTAGTTAGCAAAATTAATGTCATCTGTTCCTCTGGTCTCCCAGAACTGACATCAGCCCAAAAAGCAGAACTGATTGCCCTTACGAAAGTATTGGAACTAGCAACAGGCAAAAGGGCCACCATATACACTGATAGCCGCTATGCATTTGCCACTGCAAATGTGCACGGGGTTATTTACCAGCAAAGGGGGTTATTAACCTCCACCTGGAAAGAAATAAAGAACAAAGATGAGATCCTCCAACTTCTCTCAGCAGTGCAGGGCCCTAAGGAACTAGCTATAGTGCACTGCCCAGGGCACCAGAAGGGAAACGAACCCGTGGCGGTTGGAAAAAGAAGGGCAGATGAGGAAGCTTAATTGGCAGCCCTAAATGGAGTGACTGTGTTAACTTTTTCCACACCAGGGGGAACAACAATCAGGAGACTTGGCCGCACCGGAACATTCAGGCAACTTATCATCTGAGGAGACAGATACAGAACTCTGGGATCCTACAGAGCCAAGTTTACAATTTCAAAAAGCCCACCTTTATGTCAAAGACGTACACCAGCTCACCCACTTAGACTCAGAGAAGATATAGGCACTCTTAAAGGACCGGAGAAAGGACTTATTATTGACTGACTCACAGAGGAAAGAAATAGCTGAGCAGGTGACTAGAGCTTGTCAAGTCTGCCAAGTAGTTAATGCTTACCCATCCAAGCTTCCTGCAGGGAAGCGCTTACAAGGAACCAGACAAGGACAATTCTGGGAATTGAACTTTACTGAAATTAAGCCAGCAAGGTATGAACTTAAATATCTCCTAGTCTTTGTAGATGCTTTTTCAGGATGGGTCGAAGCCTTCCCCATGAAGAAAGAAACAGCTCAGATGGTAGTCAAAAAGATCGTAGAAGACATTTTTCCAAGGTTCGGCCTGCCTAAGGTAATAGGGTCCGCTAACGGACCGGCATTCATGCCCCAGGAAAGTAAGGGATTTGCCAGGACCCTGGGGATTAATTGGAAGTTACATTGTGCTTATAGACCCTATAGCTCAGGACAGGTAGAAAGGATGAATAGAACCATCAAAGAGTACTTAACAAAATTAAGCTTGGATACTGGCATAAAAAATTGGACTATGCTCCAACCTTATGCACTGTTTTGTGAAAGAAATACCCCCTCCGCCTCTTTGTGTAACCTCACCTCTTATGAAATTCTCAATGGTGCCCTTCCTCCAGTAGGGGACCTAATCACAACTATGAGACTTAATGATTCCTTTCACACCCCCTTGCTTGACAGATTTAAAGCCCTTTAACAAACCCAGCACCCAGCGATACCTGTGGAAACATTTGGCCTCTGCTTATCAGACTGGAGACGAGGGAACCCCACATTGATATCAAGTGGGAGGCTTCGTCTACGTGAGATGGCGTCAGGTGTCATCCCTGGAACTCCACTGGAAAGGACCATACCAGGTGCTGCTTATAACACCCACAGTGGTGAAAGTGGATGGGATCACTTCCTGGATCAATGCCTCCCATCTCATGCCTGAGCCCTGTACAGACTCTGGCTGGAAACTTCTACAGACTGGTATCCATCTCAAGTTGCGTGTCCATCATGTGGGTAGGGCTATGGATTCTTCCCATGACCACCAGCAGCCCTAATCCCCATCAGCGTGCTCAGCAACAAGGGCAAGTAATGAATCCTAATGGGCAAGTAGTGTGATCTATTTCACAAACAGCCACCTTATGGACTTGGTGGCCATCTCTCCACCCGGACATTTGTCAGCTTGCAATAGGCTTCCCTGACTGGGATCTCCCTGACATAGAGGACCCCACACAGATCCCACTCAAACCCTAACCAGGGCAACATAGACCACCTTAACCCATGAATTATGGATGTCATCTCCCCCAGCTCAGGTGTAAACTAGCCAGTCTTGACTATTATGTGTGCCCACCTGATTTCCAAAGTCATAAAACAGGCCCAAACCTGTGGAGGACCCAGTGACTTTTATTGTAGATCTTGGGGTTGTGAACAAACGAAAGCTGCATGGTGGAACCCAAACTCCCCAGAAAGGTATGATTCCGGTAGGATGAAATGACACCTGGATTGATCCCAAGAAATGTGCTGCTAGCCCAGTGGTGTCAAAAACTCGCTGTGGAAAGAATACTCTATGTTACCCCCTCAATATAACTTTCACTTCCAAAGGAAGGGGCTACCTCAGAAAAACCTGGCCTATGGGAAATACGTGGGGAATGCGATTCTATATTTATGGCCCAGGTGATGAATTTGGTCTCTGGTTCACCGTCTGGCTTAAAAAGAAAGAAAATCCCACAGCAATAGGACCCAATCCCCTCAAGCCAGGAATTAAGCCTCCTAAACCTTCCATGCCTAGATCTACCAGAACCCCTCTACCATCTAATACTTCCTGGATTCCGTCTTTGCCTACTTCCCCAGTCCAGAGTACATCTGACTCCTCCCCCTGGGAACTAATTAAAGGAACCTTTATGGTACTGAACTCCACACAGTCAGAACTCCTTGTATTTCAGCCCAGGTCTTTGACAGCCCTGTAAATTATTGTGTAATGGTGCAGATACTCTCCAGGGTACTCTATCATAATGCCTAATCATTTGAAGGTCTACTAGGGGGACACACAACCCGATATCAAGGGGAACCATTGTCCCTTACTCTAGCCATCCTATTGTGGATAGGAGCTGCTGCAGGAGTGGGTATGGGAACAGCTTCTATGATGCGTGGTTAACAACAAATGGCCCAATTAGAAACAGCAATAAATCAAGACTTGAAGACGTTAGAGACCTCCATCACAGCTTTGCAGTAATCCTTAACCTCTCTCTCCGAAGTTGTTTTACAGAACAGGTGAGGATTAGACCTCCTCTTGATGAGGGAGAGGGCCTCTGTGTTGCACTGAGAGAAGAATGTTGTTTTTATGCTGACCATATTGGAGTTGCAAAATAATTCATGAGTAAATTAAGAAAATACCTTGAAGAGCGCCAGAGAGAATGGGAGATTCAACAAGGGTGCTTTGAGTCATGGTTAACCCAGTACCCCTGGTAACTACACTAATATCAGACTTAGCTGGACCCATGATCATCCTTATGGTGTTGCTAACTGTGGGACCTTGTTTGCTTAACCACATAGTTTCCTTTCTCCAGGCTCAGATTAGGCAGGTGAAACTCATGATAATCAGACAGAAATATGCTGCACTGGTAGGAATAGAATGTGAAACCCCACAATAATTTTGATTCATTACTTTTAAGATTAAAAGTAGTCAGAAAAAGGGGTGGGAAATGAAAGAATAAAAGAAATTGAAATTGAAACGTAAAGAACCAGGTTTTGTACATTTTCCAAGCTGCACTCAGACCTGAAATTCCTGTGGCACTTAAGACAATTCCCGGATCTTCCCATTAGATGTGTGTTGAAATCTTCCCTGACCACCTCGTTACTTAACCACCCCTTCCCAGAAACCATGCAGATTTGCACGTATACATCTCAGTGCTTCAACCAATCAGTTTAAATGTATACTCCTTCTCACGGCTGACCAATCACCCGCTGCCCAACCTGTTCCCGCCAATGAATGTGCTAATCATGTTTTAGAGTTATTATTTGATTTTCCCGCGGTATATGATGATTTTCTAAAGGAGGCTATGATGTATGTAAAGTCCCTGCCCTCTCTAAAGAATGTATATAAACTCTGCTCAAGTTGTTCTCGGGGCTCTTTGTTCTTTGCTCCTCTGAAGTGAGCTCTGAGCCTCAGCATGCTGGACCCCCAATAAACCCTTTGCTGTGGCATGAGACAGTCTCTTGGTGGTCTTTTCCTCCGAAGTTCGCCCGACCTTTTCAGTTCCTGACTTCCGTCAAGTGAGAATAGGGATCATTTGGGTCAAATGAGTTCTTCAAAGCCCTACAGTGGATAGCCCATAGGTGCTTGGGTTTTCTCATGACTCCAAATCACATAGAAAATCTACACCTGACAGTCATTAGGCCTCAAATTGGAGAAGCAGAGCAGTATTAAAGGCAGGCTTATTTGATCACTCCTGGTTCAAAGGAAGGGTGTTTAGGCCACCCTGACTTTTGGCAAATGAGGGGCAATGGAGCTTATTTTGGACACTGTCTTGGGCTGCACCCCTCATGGAAACTTCCAGCCAGAGGTTATGATGCGTGTCTGTGTAGAAGAAGATGAGGCCCATGTGGGATTGTTTTGATTTAAATTGTGGTCATATGTGTGGTAGCTGGAAGAGATTACTGGGTCCTCCTGGGCCTGAACTCTGGTGTGACTCCTTTTAGACACTGTGTCCTGGAACTGAGCTTAGTGAAGTATTGCCATGAGTTGTGTTGGGATTTGAGGAGGCCATGCATGAGAGTCGCCCTTGGAACCTGAGATGTAGGCCCAGGGTAGCTTTCCACAGAGCACTGGGAATCTCAGTCAGGATACCACAAGATTTTATTCTGAAAGACTTGGCAGCCATAGTTGAGATCAAAACACTCATGGATCTCAATTGTAGACCTCAATGAGCCTGGCTTCAGGTGACCTTTTGGACACTCTTTGGGAAGCCTTGCCTGTGAGAGTTCTCCAGAGTTTTCATTGAAATGATCATACTCACCATTTAATGGTTCCTGCATGAATTGAAATCCACTGTGCCTCCAACTTCATCCTTGATAAATGGCTAGATAAATAGTTTAAATTTTTGAAATTCCCATGAACAGGTGGCATACAGAACCTTTGGATGTCCTATTTCTGATCATGAGTGTACCAGACAGTGCCTTGATTGATTGGGTTTAATGAAAATGGTGTAGAACCGAGATGCCAGTAATTTGGAGCCTGATGAGTAGAGGGCCTAGAGCAGCGGTAGGCAGGTGTGTGATAAAACATCTGTGATGGGGCCATGTGGATCTGCCTTTGGATTCCAAATGTCATGAGACGGACATGGTGCAGCCAGGAGACCATTATAAGTAAACACATCTTGTTATATGGAGAGGTTATAGGGTAATTTACAGAATCAGGTTGCTATGGTCAAGGGAGCAAGCTATGTGGTATAGAGGCTGGTTTCATGAATGCTCATGTGTGAGCCACCACATGTGATAGAACTCCCTCCAGCACTGTGTCTCAGTTGAACTCCTTGTATTTCATGAAGCAAATACAAAACTCGCAGTGCAGCAGGAAGAAACACCAGGAAAAGTGGAGGATTACTAAATGGCTTCACAGTCCACACGGGCAGACACTTAGACCACTGTGTCCCAGTTGAATTCCATGTATTTCGTGAAGCAAATACCAAAGTCGCAGTGCAGCAGCAAGAAACACAATGAAGAGTGGAAGAGGAACAAATGAATATACAATCCACGCGGGGACACACTTAGCCCCAAGTGGCCATAGTATACCTACAAAGAGAGAATTCAGCACTGCTCCCTCATGTTCATTGGAATATTACAATTTATGTCCTCCAGGTCACATAGATGCTGACCCAGCTTTGATCGTCTCACTAGAAGGAAGCAAAAGCTCCTGAAAACAACATATATTTCAAGTGCCCAAACTCAGAGGCAGTTTCTCAAGAAGTCTTTAGGCCAGCAGAGCTCTGTGATTGTGGAGTGCTTACCCTGTCCCTTACTTTTGAAAACTCCTCTACCACCTCCATGGTTGTGAACTCCTGATCAAATTCCATTTCAGATATGTATTCACATATTTTCTATCTCTTTTCCTCTAATTGTGTCTTACTTGGGGCGAAGGTAATGTCAAGGGATTGTTCTGGATGAGAGTGGGAAGATTTTTCTGAAGCACATATTTGCATACACATTGGATTCATTTTCCTATTTTCCATTCAAAATACTGAATCACTGACATTAACACATACCCTACTAGACTCTGACTACTAATCCTAATATGTTGGAGAAAAATACCCCCAAAAGAATAGAACTACAAGCAGTTCAGAGGAGGCATGGTGGATAGTTGGGCTTGCCTTTTGAATTATATAGTGTAGGAGTTTTAAATCTTGTCAATTTTTTTTTGAAATAGTTCTCCATGTATTTTAAAAGTTAAGAAATATGTGAATTCCTGTCTCCCTTACTCTGAAGCCTATTCAGCACCTGTATTTTTATATGCACATTTAGAATCCTACCTGTTACCACACGTACGTTCTTGTGTGGTGGCTGAATTGGCAGATACAAATTGTGAAAAGGGATCACTCCTCCTAAACGCTGTTGGAACTGAAAATTCAACCTGTGGGTGAGCTTCCTAGTTGAACAACATTATACATAAATCGATGTTCAGTAAAATGAATTTATTTGGATCTGTGGATGATATATATTTCATGGTGATTTTAAATTGGCATATAGTGCTACTTTTTAATGTCTGTGAATGTTTGTGTGTGTGTGTATATATATATATATATATATATATATATATATATATATATATATATATATATACACACTCTCCAGATTTTTCAAAATATGAAATATATGTGTATTATTTTACACATCCTAACTTTTTCATATTCATGAATGTGGATTTATAATCATCTTTTCACAAGATTATTCTCAGAAATATTCACATACCCTACTAGACTCTGACTACTAATCCTAATATGATGGAGAAAAGTAACGCAAACAGAATAGAAATACAAGCATTTCAGAGGAGGCATGTTGTATATTTGGACTTGCCTTTTACATGATAAATGGTAGGTGTTATAAATCTGGTCAATTTTCAATTGAAATAGTTCTCCATGTGTTTTTAAAATTAACAAATATATGAATTCCTGTCCCTTTCTCTGTAGCCTATTCATCACATGTATTTTTATATGCATTTATAGTATCCTACCTGGTATCACATGTACATTTTTGTGAGTTGGCTGACTTGGTAGATACAAATTGTGAGAAGAGATCACTCCTCCAAATCGTTGTTGGAACTGAAAATTCCACCTATAGGGGAGCTTCCTAGTAGAAAAACATTATACATAAACTCATGTTCAGTAAAATAAATATTTTTGCATCTTTGGATGATATATATTTATAGATGAATTTTGAGTGGCATATATATTGCTACTTTTAAATGTCTGTGTGTGTGTTTTGTGTAAATATATATATATATATATATATATATATATATATATATATATATATATATATATATACACATACACTCTCCAGATTTTTGAAAATATGAAATATATGTGTCTTATTTACACTCGCTAAATTTATTCATGTTCATGGACTTGGATTTATAATCAACTTTTCACAAGATTATTCTCAGAAATATTCATCCACCTGAAAAACAGATTTAACTAATATTTCTACAGTAACTGACCAAGTTTAACATCAATGCACCTTGATTCCGATATGACAAGCTGTGCATTTTAACGTTCATTTTTATTAAACCCTGGTACATTAATATTTATTCGTATTATGGACATCATAGGATATATATTTCATCCACAAATTCACAAATTTATGGGCATTTGTTTCACTTTCAATCAATTCCTGCTTCAGAACACATGTATTCCTCCAGGTGTCTTGACTGGTCTTTTCATGTGACTTCTACCCAAACACATTATTTTTGATTTCCATAATCAATTTTGAAGCAAAACTCACACCCTTTATGATAAACCATAACCCTAATATTACAAATAGATGTATAATTGGTTTGAATGAATGTATATTTATCAATATAAAAATTTCTTTATATTTTCAGATATCACTTCAATCCATTTTTTAAAGTTGAAACCAATTATATTCTTTATTCACACTATTGTCTATTCATACATTTTCTCTATATTCAGAGACACAGGGTGCACGTATTTGTACCCCCAACACTAATTTATATGTCTTCAACATATTGCTTCCAGAAATGGTGGAAGAAATACTCATGTCACCTGATATAAGTATACATTTTTTCAGTGTAATATTCTGGACACAAAACGCAAATATCACACTTATGATTGTACCAAATCCTAAATAGGAAGTGAGCATGGATTACTAAAACCATCCATGTCCAGGTTTCCTAATGCTCTCAAATGTCTATCCTGTCGGTGACTACATATTTGTTTCTTCCTAAGATTATATATTAAATCTCAACCTGTTGAAAATGTCTAATCCTATCACTCACTTTATACTTTGCCTGATTTCCTAATGTTTCTATTGATAAATGCTTTCCTACATATTTTTTCCAGTTCATCACTGTGACCAACTCTTCACATGTGCTGACATTTACATTCACTCTCTAACCAAAACTCTATTGCTAAAGTACTTTTGGTCCAAATCCTATTCTCACTCTTCTATCTAAACCTACACTATCTTCCTAATCCTACCGACTATCCCTTTTTGACTGGATGTTTTCTTACACATTCAATCAACCAAGGTACATGGTCGTTTGCCATTATATATCGATTTATCTGAGATATCTGTGCAGAACATTGTTCAAAGCTAAGTTTCCCACTCCAATGCCCAGTGCACTTCTGGGCTTCAAATCTTATCTAGAATTCCATTGTCATACTTATATTTCACCTCTATATTCTTATAAATACCACAGGATTCCAATATTCTTATTCATCCAGCAGAATGATTCCTAACACAAATCGAACCTGTTATTAACCCTAACCATATACTGTTCCCTCAATCTATTTTTACAAAAGAGCAGGACTGAGTTGGTCTTACAATACAAAAATGTAGGGAGACTTTCACCTGCTGAGAAGCTCAAAGGTCTATGCAGATATAATCCCTGGAGAAGATATAGGGAACTATGAAGTACCTGAGAGAGAAAAAGTCATCTTCAATTGCAAACAACCTGGTCATGACGAAGGGATGTGTCTGAATCAGCCTCTATCTTCTTAATGTAGAGAAGATGGACCAAACCAGGCCTATGTAGAGAGCTGTTCCCAGGTGCCTATGGTTGATATAACTTTCTATCTTGTGAAATTGTAACAGAAAATAGGGGCAGCCTCCATCTCATGAGACCCTTGGAAGCAACTGTTAGGACAAAGTGGTTGCAAAGGCAGCAAATTCAATCAGTTCCAGAAAGAAGTGACCTCATCTAATTTTCTTGGTGAAGGAACACTCTAAACTTGGAATCCAGGCACCCAGAGGCAGTCCCAGTTCCAGTCCCAGTGGGCTCACTTGTTTAGATTTACAGAGGACAGAGTCCGTCTTTCTTGGTAAATACTGATGTGAGTATGGCCAAATGCCAGGTGAGCTCTGAAGAGGGGCCTTTCCTGAGAAAGCAGGTAGTGTCTCACTGCTGGTCCCGGACAATTTCACAGAGTTAGCCAAAGAGACCTGATCTGAGACAGGACAGGCCGTTTCGGGGGAACATAAAATGGTCCACCAGTCAGAGGGCTCTCCAGATAGTCACATACCTACTTGGAGGAAGGAGGTGCCTTTGTGGTTGTGGGTGTGAGTTTGTGGTTTTGTCTCATGTTCTGAGAATAGGTAGGAAAGGCAGTTTGTTTGGTTTGGAATGGACTGTGTCTACTGAGTGCTTTGACAAGGCAAGTGTTTCTATGTCTGTGTATCCCACCGTGTCTGTGGTTGTAGACATTAGAAAAGAGAATGCATCAATGGATTTGTCATGTCTAGTAGAAAGCTTCTCAGCATTCATCCTGCCTAATTTATGAATGGACTGTGGATTGCCTTATGGATGTGCAACACCTACTATCTTCCAAAGTTCCTGTTTTCTTCGCAGAATTATGGCCACTCTTCAGAATAGGCTTATGATTTTATGTCCACCATATGAACCACCTCCAAGATCTGTGACATGGCTATGTACTGGATAGCTGAAGGGAATGAGAGCATGTCAGAAAACACAGATATCATTGGGACCAGGAGAGTCTCAATGGAGAAACCCTGCTTTGGGTCTTTTGCTTACCTATTTGTCTGTTGCCCTGAATGTCAGGAAGTTCTTTGACTCAGGCCACCCCTTTTTGAAGCCTGAAGAAAACAGTTTTCAAATGAAAATGAATGGGCATCACCTTGGGCTCTTTGCTTAATTGCTTTAGAATGGGATGTGTCTGAATCAGCCTCTTGGCCCTGTGTGAGGCTGTGGCTTTGATTCTCAGGACCTGATGGGTCTAAAGAAGGATCCCATGTGTGCATCCAAAACCAAAATGGCCAAAAGAGCGGTCATTGTGGATGGAGTCTCTCGTCTTCCTTTGTAATGTTCCTGCCTCCATCAAGTGAGAATAGGGATCCTTTGGGTCAAATGAGTTCTTCAAAGCCCTGCAGAGTCTAGCCCATAGGTGCTTGGGTTTTCTCATGACTCCCATTTACAAAAAGAATCTAAACCCCAC
This sequence comes from Callospermophilus lateralis, assembly GCF_048772815.1. Classification (NCBI taxonomy): domain Eukaryota; kingdom Metazoa; phylum Chordata; class Mammalia; order Rodentia; family Sciuridae; genus Callospermophilus; species Callospermophilus lateralis. The sequence goes on from NW_027513480.1 coordinate 38,779, forward strand.
AGTCACTAGGCCACAAATTGCAGAAGTGGAGCAGTATTAACGGCAGGCCTATTTGATCACTCCTGGTTCACAGGAAGGGAGTCCGGGCCTTTAGGCATATGAGGGGTAAGGAAGCTTCATTTGGACATTGTCTTGGGCTGTGCCCCTCATAGAATCCTCCAGCCAGAGGTAATGATGAGTGTCTATATGGAAGAAGATGAGGTCCATGTGGGAGTGTTTTGGTTTTAATTGTGGTCACTTGTGTGGCAGTTGGAAGAGATGAATTGGTCCACGTGGGCTGGAACTCTGGCATAATTACCCTTAGAGACTGCATTCTGGAACTGATCTTAGAGAAGTATTGCAATGAGTTGTGTTGGGATTTTAGGAGGCCATGCATGGAGTCCTTGGAAAATGAGTCTTGACCCAGGGTTGCTTTCCACAGAGCACTGGGAATCTCAGCCAGGATATCACATGATTTTATTCTGAAAGACTTGGCAGCAATAGTTGAGAGTCAAAACAAACATGGACCTCATATTGTAGACCTCAATGGGCCTGGCTTCATGTGAACTTTTGGCCACTCTTTTGGAAGCCTTGCCTGTGAGAGTTCTCGAGAGCTTTCATTAAAATGAGTTTCCTCAACATTTAATGGTTCCTGAATGAATTGAAACCCACAGTGCCTCCAACTTCATCCTTTAAAAATGGTTAGATAAATACCATGAAATGTTTAAAATTCCCATGAGCAGGTGGCACTGGAAAACCTTTGGATGTCCTGTTTCTGATTATGAATATACCAGAAGGTGTCTTGATTGACTGGTTTTCATGAAAATGGTATAGAAAAGAGATGCAAGTAAGTTCGAGCCTGCTGAGTAGTGGACCTAGAGAAGTTGTGGGCAGGTGTGTGATAAAAAATCTGTGGTTTGGCCATGTGGATCTGCCTTTGGCTTCCAAATGGATTATGACTGATATGGTGCAGCCAGCAGACCCTTCTCTGAAAAGGCATCTTGTTATATGTAGGAGTTTCAGGGCAATGTTCAGAATCAGGTTGCTATGCTCAAGGAGGCAAGCTGGTGGGATAGAAGCATGGTTGGTGCATTTTCCTGCAGACCCTGACCCACCACACGTGACAGAACTCGCTCCAGCACTGTGTCCCAGTTGAACTCCTTGTTTCATGAAGCAAATGCCAAATTGCGAGTGCAGCAGCAAGAAATAGCACGAAAAGTGGAGGATGACCAAATGGGTTCACAGTGCACACGGGGAGACACTTAGCCCCCATTGGTCACAGTTTACCTACAAAGAGAGAATTTAGCAATGCTGCCTCATGTTCATTGGAAAACAAGAAACCATGTGCTCACAAAGTTCACAAAAATGCAGACCCAGCTTGGATGGTCTCACTACAATGGAAGCTAAAGCTCCTGACAACAACATATATTTCATGTGCCCAACCTCAGAGGCAGTTTCTTAAGAAATCTTTAGGCCAGCAGAGCTCCATGTTTGTGGAGAGTTTACATTGTCCCTTAATTTTGGAAACTCCTCTACCTTCTCCAAATTTGTGAAAATTGAGCAGTTTCCATTGCAGATATGTATTCACAGATTTTCTAACTCTTCTCCTCTAATTGTGTCATACATGGGGCTAAGGTAATGTCAAGGCATTGCTCTGGATGAGAGTGGGAAGATATTTGTGTAGCACATATTTGCATACACATTGCATTCATTTTCAATTTTCTATTCGAAATACTGAATCCCTGACACTATCCCATCCCCTCTATCCTCTGACTACTAATCCTAATATGATGGAGAAAAATACCAAAACAGAATAGAAATACAAGCAGTTCAGAGGAGGCATGCTGCATACTTGGACTTACCTTTTGCATGATAAATGGTAGGTGTTATAAATCTAGTCAATTTTTAATTGAAATAGTTCACCATGTGTTTTTAAATTAAACAAATATATGAATTCCTGTCTCCCTTTCTCTGTAGCCTATTCATCACATGTATTTTCATATGCACTTATAGAATCCTACCTGGTATCACATGTACATTTTTGTGAGGTGGCTGACTTGGCAGATACAAATTGTGAGAAGAGATCACTCCTCCAAATTGCTGTTGGAACTGAAAATTCCACCTATAGGGGAACTTCCTAGTATAACATCATTATACATAAACTCATGTTCAGTAAAATAAATATTTTTGCATCTGTGGATGATATATATTTAAAGATGAATTTCGATTGGCATATATATTGCTACTTTTAAATGTCTGTGTGTTTTTTTTTTTTTGTTTGTGTGTGGGTATGTGTGTGTGTGTATATATATATATATATATATATATATATATATATATATATATATATATACACTCTCCCGATTTTTCAAAATATGAAATATATGTGTCTTATATACACTCTCTAAATTCATTCATGTTCATGCATGTGGATTTATAATAAACTTTCCAAAATATTAGTCTCAGAAATATTCATCCACCTTAAATACATATTTGTTTCCTAGAACTGAAAACTAACTTCAGTGAATGGTGCATACAAATGTTAATAATTCTTCAGGAACTGATCCAGTCTATCACCAATGCAAGTAGATCCCAATGGGACATGATATATAATATGATGTTCATTTATATTCAACACTGGTACATTATTATTTCTTCAGTTTTTGCTCATCATAAGATATGTATTTCATCCACAAGTTCACAAATTTGTAGGCATTTCTTTAAACTTTAATCACTTCCTACTTCACAACACATGGATTGTCAGGGTTTCTTGACTGATCTTTTCATGAGACTTCTTTCCAAACACATTATTTTCGATTTCCATAATCATTTTGAAGTAAAACTCACACACTCTTCATGATAAACCAAAACACTAATATTGACATTAGATGAATAACTGGTTGGAATGAATGATTGTATATGCATATAAGATTTCCAGTAATTTTTCAGATATCAGTTCATCCCATTATATTAAGTTGGAACAAGTTATATTACTTATTCACAGTATGGTCTATTCATGCTTTATCTCTATATTCATAGACATAGGGTACACCTCTTTGTACGCCCAATACTAATTTTATGTCTTCAGTATATTGCTACCAAAAATGGTGGAAGAAATACTTATGTCACCTGATCTACATATACATATTATCACAATAATATTCTGGACATAAAAGTAAATGTTACACTTATGATTGAACCAAGCAAAGCCTAAATGAAATGTGAACATAGATTACTAAAAACATCCATGTCCAGGGTGCCTAATGCTCTCAAATGTCAATATTATTGGTGACTTCATATTTGTTTCTTTCTAAGATTCAACCTCAAGCCTGTTGAAAATGTCTAATCCTCTCACTCACTTTATACTTTCCCTGATTTCATAATATCTTTATTGATATCTTCTTTTCTACATGTTTTCCCCACTTCATCATCGTGACTGGCTCTTCATATGTGCTGACATATACATTCACTCTCTAACTGAAATCCTATTGCTAAAGAACTTTTGTTCCAAATCATATACTCACTCTTCTTCCTAAAATGACCGACTATCTTCCTAATCCTACCGACTATCCCTTTTTGAAAGGATGTTCTCTTCTACATTCAATCTTCCAAGGTACAAGGTCCTATGCCATTGTATATCAAATTATCTGAGACATCTGTGCAGAACATAATTCAAAGCTAAGTATCCCAATCAAGGGCCCAATGCCCTTATGGGTTTAAAATCATACCTGTATTTCTGTTTTCATACTTATGTTTCACCTCTACATTCTTGTAAATATACCAGGTTCCCAATACCATTATTCATCCAGAAGAATGATTCCTAACACAAATCGAAATCAAACCTGTTATTAACCCTAAACATACACTGTTCCCTCAATCTCATTTTACAGAAGAGCAGGGACAAAGTTGTTCTTACAATACAGAAAAGTAGGGGACCTTCCACCTGCTGAGATCCTCAAAGGTCCATCCTGAAATGATACCTGGAGAAGTTGTAGACAGGTATGAAGGACCTGAAAGAGCAAAAGTCATCTTCGATGACAAACCACCTGGTCAGGATGAAGGGATGTGTCTGAATCAGCCTCTCTCTTCTTATTGTGGAGAAGATGGACCAAACCAGGCCTGTGTGTGTGCCTATGGTTGATATACCATTCTAAATTGTGAAAGTGTCAGAGGAAGAAGGGGCAGCCTCCATCTCATGGGGCCCTTGGAAGCAACTGTTAGGACCAAGTGGTTGCCAAGGCAGTGACCTCATTCAGTTCCAAAGAAAGTGTCATACCTCATTTCCTTGGTGATGGAACTCTCTGAACTTGGTATCCAAGAAGCCAGGCACCCAGATGCAGTTCCAGTCCCAGTCCCAGTGGGCTCACTTGTTTGGATTTACCAAGGACAGAGTCAGTCTTTCTTGGTACCTACTGATGTGAGGATGGCCAAATGCCAGGAGAGCTCTGAAGAGGGACCTTTCCTGAGAAAGCAGGTAGTGGCTCACCACTTTTTCCTGACAACTTCACATAGTTGGCCAAGGAAACCAGATCTGAGAGAATACAGGCCATTTCGGGGGAACATAGTATTGCCCACCAGTCAGAGAACACTCCGGATAGTCACAGACCTACTTAGGGGAAGGAGGTGCCATTGTGAGTGTGGGTGTGTGGTTTTGTCTCTTGTTCTGAGAATAGGTAGGAAAGGCGGTTTGTTTGGTTTTCAGTGAACTATTTCTAGTAAGTCATTTGACAAGGTGAGTGTTTCTATGTCTGTGTATCCCACTGTGTCCGTGGTTGTAGACATGAGAAAAGACAATGCAACAATGGATGTGTCCTGTGTAGTAAAAAGATTCCCAGCATTCATCCTGCCCAATTTATGAATGGACTGCAGCTTGCCTTATGGATTGGCAAAACCTACAACCTTCCTAAGTCCCTGTTTTCTTCCTGAATTCTGGCAACTCTCCAGAATAGTCTCATTGTTTTGTGTCCAAGATATGTACCAACTCCAAGGTCTTTGACATGTCCATGTACTGGATACCTGAAGGGAATGGCCAGTATCTCAGAAAACTCAGATATGAGTGTGACCAGAAAAATCTCAGTGGAGATACCATGCTTTGGGCCTTTTGCTTACCTATTGTTCTGTTGCCCTGAATGTCAGGAAGATGTTGGGCTCAGGCTACCCCTTTGTGAAGCCTGAAGAAAACAGTTTTCAAATGGAAATGAATGGGCATCACCTGTGGCTCTTGCTAAATTGCTTCGGAAAGGGATGTGTCTGAATCAGGCTCTTGGCCCTGTGTGAGGCTGTGGCTTAGATTCTCAGCACCTGATGGATCTAAAGAAAGATCCCATGTGTGAAACCAAAACCAAATTCGCAAAAAATTTCAGTCATTGTTAATGAATTCTATTGCCTTTCTCTGTTAGGTTCCTGAAATCAATCAAGTGAGAATAGCGATCCTTTTGGTCAAATGAGTTCTTCAAATCTCTGCAGAGGTGCTTGTCTTTTCTCATGACTCCAGTTCACATAAAGAATCTAAACCCCACAGTCAGAAGGCCTCAAATTGGAAAAGCGGAGCAGTATTAATGACAGGCCTATTTGATCACTCCTGGTTCACAGGAAGGGTGTCCTTCCCACCCTGACTTGAGCCAAATGAGGGGCAAGGGAGCTTATTTTGGACACTCTTTTGGAATGTGCCCCTCATGGAAAGCTCCAACCAGTGGTTATGATGAGTGTCTATAAGGAAGAAGATGGGGCCATGTGATAGTGTTTTGTTTTTAATTGTGTTCATTTGATTGGCGGTGTGAAGAGATGACTGGGTCAACCTGGGCTTGAACTCTGGTTTGATTCCCCTTAGAGACTGCGTTCTGGAATTGACCTCAGAGAAGTATTGCCATGAAAAGTGTTGGGATTTTAGGAGGCCACGCATGAAAGTCACCCTTGGAAACTGAGATCTAGGCCCAGGGTGGTTTTCCAAAGAGTACTGGGAATCTCAGCCAGTATATCACATGATTTTATTCTGAAAGACTTGGCAGGGATAGTTTTGAGTCAAAACACACATGGACCTCACATTGGAGACCTCAATGCGCCTGGCTTCATGTGACCTTTTGGCCACTCTTTTGGAAGCCTTGCCTGTGAGAGTTCTCCAGAGCTTTCTTTGAAATGAACTTCCTCAACATTTAATGGTTCCTGAATGAATTGAAACCCACAGTGCCTCCAACTTCATCCTTGAAAAATGGCCAGATAAATACCATGAAATTTTTAAAATTT